>NC_069504.1:969676928-969954428 GCF_027579735.1 Bombina bombina | reverse complement strand
GTATATGGAGTGCTTTGAAGCCTTTGATGCAACCATTTTAGTTAAAAAAATGGGGAAAGTATATGGTTGTAATTTTTCAAATTTCATTTTTAAACACATTGCTTTTTGACTATGATTTAGGAGAGCTTGTTGTAAGTTATTGCAAGAAAACACTCCAGGTTGTTTTCTGCAAGACCCCCTGAGTATACCCATGCCCCCCATGCATAGGTTTGACAAGGGTTTTGGTAAAATACAGCACCAATTTTAGAACTTATAAAAAATAGAACAGTGAAATTTAAAACTCTGGCACAGTAACAGTAAAAACAAAAACAAACAAACTCAGTAACAGTAAACGTAACCAAACCCCCTCCCCAAAAAAAAAAACACAATGGCAAAGGTAAAAAAAATAAAAAATTTACTAGTGTGTGATACCGCTTGAAGCAGTCCCCAATGCAGAGTCCAGGCTGTCCTGGGCAATCAGGATAGTAAAAGGTGGTGCCCCCTCTTGGTACAGACTCTGCATTTTTTTGAGGTTTCTGCTTTGCGGCAGTAGGAGGGATTTTAAAAATAAAATGAGTAGCCCCAACTCTGCCTCTCCCATCACTGCCCGGGGAGCAGGTGCATCTTGGTACAAAATCAACAAAAAAGCATTGCGGGTTGCAATCTGCATTAAGTAAATTGCAACCTTTTTGTACTAGGCTGTTGTCCTCCGCATGATTAGGTAGGGCTGCAGCAGCTGATCTGCCAGATCAACCCCACCCATATGTCGGTTATAAGCCTTGATGCACACTGACTTCCTTATGCTCTCAGCTCTGCCACATACAGAGACCGCCACAGTCCTCTCATTGTGGATGGTGATAAGAAGGTATACATCCTTCTTGTCTCTGTACTTAAAGGGACAGTCTACACCAGAATTTTTATTGTTTTAAAAGATAGATAATCCCTTTATTACCCATTTCCCAGTTTTGCATAACCAACACAGTTATAATAATATACTTTTAACCTCTGTGATTATCTTGTATCTAAGCCTCTGCAAACTGCCTCTTTTGTCGGTTCTTTTGACAGACTTACAGTCTAGCCAATCAGTGCCTGCTCCCAGATAGCTTCACGTGCACGAGCACAGTGCTATCTATATGAAATACGTGAACTAACACCCTCTAGTGGTGAAAAACTGTTAAAATGCAATCTGAAAGAGGTGGGCTTCAAGATCTAAAATTAGCATATGAACCTCCTAGGTTAAGCTTTCAACTAAGAATACCAAGAGAACAAAGCAAAATTGGTGATAAAAGTAAATTGGAAAATTGTTTAAAATTACATGCTCTATCTGAATCATGAAAGTTTATTTTGGCCTAGACTGTCCCTTTAACTGCCAACAGCTGCTCTTGGCGCAGAGATAAGGCCTCCTCCCTTTGTAGCCGGGTGCGTGTAAGTTGTCCTGGGAAACCTGTGTGGTTCTTTTTAATTGTACCGCAAGCTACTGTATCAAAGCAATACAGTAACTTGAACAAAAGGACACGTATAAAAATGATCCAAATACAAGTGATACCCTTTGTTCATTAGGGGTAATATAAGGTCCCAGACCATCTTTTCAGTGGTTCCCATATGTTCTGGGCAACCTGGAGGGTCAAGGTGGCTATCCTTTCCCTCATACACTTGGAAGGCCTGAATATACCCAGTCTCGCTCTCACAGAGCTTATACACCTTTACTCCATATCTGGACTGGAGTGCTTAGAAGGAATATACTGCTTGAATCCCAGCCTTCCCTTATACTTCATCAGGGATTCTTCCACACATATATTCCTTCCAGGTGTATAAGCCTCGGCAAACCTGGCAGAAAAGTGGCTAATCAGTGGACGCTGAAGTGCATGAAATGTAGAATCATTTCATACCTCTTCCTTGACATACTTTGGGAGAAAATGGGGGTAGAGCAAATGGGGCTACTGCTCTAGTAGGAGCGGATGGAGGGTTTCTTTATGATGCCCATCAGCATAGTCAATGCCCAGAATTTTTTAAATTCTGGCACATCGACGGGGGCCCATTGCTGCTTTGCCAAATAACTGTCAGGCTTTGCAGCATGGAACTGATGGGCATATAAATTAGTTTGGGCGACAATGTTCCCCAATACATCCTCGCCCAGAAACACCTCCATAAACTGTTGGGGGATAAATCTGGCCACATCCACATTTATGCAAGGATTTGCTGTGAAGGGTGGGATATCTGGCCTCTGGAGATGAGGCATTACCCACTCTTCTTCAGCATCAATGGCAGCTGAAGCAACACATCTCCTTCTGGCAGGGGGGCTCGTAGGGGGACTAGCAGGGGGGGGTTGCAGCCACAGATATATCACTATCAGTTGAGACTGTATCTAATGATGTATCTGAGCATATGGCAAGGTCAAAATTGGGGTCTGAGTCCGACATAGAGGCGTCTGACTCTGACGCAAGTATGACATATGCCTCCTCAGCACTATATGTTCTCTGTGACATGATTTATTTGTATCTGTCACAGAGAAAAAAAAATACTAAAAAAAAAAATCAACACAAAATTTAAATTAACTAAATGGCTCTGATAAGAGCCTTTGGGTCTCACAAAAAATTACTTAAAGAAATTAACCCCTAAAAAATGCACAGGGCAAAAAAGTGCTTTTGTACAAGAGCCAGTGATTTATAGTGATCACTGGTAAGCTATGGGTTAATTACTAAAAAAATCAAGACAAAATTTAAATTTAAATTAACTAAATGGCTCTGATTAACCCCTAAAAAAATGCACACAGCAAAAAAGTGCCAGTGATTTGTAGTGATCACTAGCAAGCTAGGGGTTAATGGCTCTGAAAAGAACCAATGGCCCAGATTACGAGTTTTGCATTAGAGGCTAAGCGGTGCTAACAAGCAGTTTTGTCTCACCGCTCACTTACCTGCAGCGCTGGTATTACAAGTTTTCAGAAACCCGTTGTTAAAAGACAAGAAGTGAGCGTTGAGCAAAATTTTACTCCAATACCAGAGCTGCTTAAATCAGCGGTGAGCTGGTCGTACGTGCTTGTGCATGATTTCCCCATAGGAATCATCGGGGAGAGCCGGCTGAGAAAAAGTCTAACACCTGCAAAAAAGCAGCGTAAAACTCAGTAACACAGACCCATTGATTCCTATAGGGAAATAAAAGTTATGTCTACACCTAACACCCTAACATGAACCCTGAATCTAAACACCCCTAATCTTACACTTATTAACCCCTAATCTGCCGCTCCAGACACCGCCGCCACCTACATTATATGTATTAACCCCTAATCTGCTGCCACAACATCACCGACACCTACATACTATTTATTAACCCCGAATCTGCTGCCACCAATGTCGCCGCAACCTACCTACATTTATTATTTATTATTAATCTATCAGCCAATCGGAATTAAGGTAGAAAAAATCCTATTGTCTGATGCAATCAGCCAATAGGATTGAAGTTCAATCCTATTGGCTGATCCAATCAGCCAATAGGATTGAGCTTGCATTCTATTGGATGATTGGCAGCCAATAGGATTGTTTCTACCTTAATTCCGATTGTCTGATAGAATTCTATCAGCCAATCGGAATCTAAGGGACGCCATCTTGGATGACGTCACTTAAAGGTACCTTCATTCAAATGCCCTTTTCAGGGCAATGGGGGGGCTTAGTTTTTTTTAGATAGTATTTTATTTGGGGGGTTGGTTGTGTGGGTGGTGGGTTTTACTGTTGGCGGGGTTTTTTGTATTTTTTTTTTTACAGGTAAAAGAGCTGATAACTTTGGGGCAATGCCTCGCAAAAGGCCCTTTTAAGGGCTATTGGTAGTTTAGTTTAGGCTAGGGTTTTTTTTTTAATTTTGGGGGGGCTTTTGATTTTAATAGGGCTATTAGATTAGGTGTAATTAGTTTAAATATCTGTAATTTGTTTATTATTTTCTGTAATTTAGTGTTTGTCTTTTTGTACTTTAGCTAATTTAATTTAATTTAGGTAATTGTATTTAATTTATTTAATTTATTTAATTATAGTGTAGTGTTAGGTGTTAGTGTAACTTAGCTCAGGTTTTATTTTACAGGTACTTTTGTATTTATTTTAGCTAGGTAGTTATTAAATAGTTAATAACTATTTAATAACTATTCTACCTAGTTAAAATAAATACAAACTTGCCTTTAAAATAAAAATAAACCCTAAGGCCTAGATTTAGAGTTGGGCGGTAGCCGTGAAAACCAGCGTTAGAGGTTCCTAACGCTGGTTTTTACCGCCCTCTGGTATTTGGAGTCAGTCAGGAAAGGGTCTAACGCTCACTTTCCAGCCGCGACTTTTCCATACCGCAGATCCCCTTACGTCATTTGCGTATCCTATCTTTTCAATGGGATTTTTCTAACTCCGGTATTTAGAGTCGTGGCTGAAGTGAGCGTTAGAAATCTAACGACAAAACTCCAGCCGCAGAAAAAAGTCAGTAGTTAAGAGCTTTCTGGGCTAACGCCGGTTTATAAAGATCTTAACTACTGTGCTCTAAAGTACACTAACACCCATAAACTACCTATGTACCCCTAAACCGAGGTCCCCCCACATCGCCGCCACTCGATTAATTTTTTTTAACCCCTAATCTGCCGACCGCCACCTACGTTATACTTATGTACCCCTAATCTGCTGCCCCTAACACCGCCGACCCCTATATTATATTTATTAACCCCTAATCTGCCCCCCTCAACGTCGCCTCCGCCTGCCTATACTTATTAACCCCTAATCTGCCGAGCGGACCGCACCGCTACTATAATAAAGTTATTAACCCCTAATCCGCCTCACTCCCGCCTCAATAACCC
Source organism: Bombina bombina (assembly GCF_027579735.1). Taxonomy (NCBI): domain Eukaryota; kingdom Metazoa; phylum Chordata; class Amphibia; order Anura; family Bombinatoridae; genus Bombina; species Bombina bombina. The sequence continues at coordinate 969,949,630 of NC_069504.1, read as the reverse complement.
TATAATAAATAGTATTAACTCCTAATCTACCCTCCCTAACATCGCCGACACCTAACTTCAATTATTAACCCCTAATCTGCCTACCGAATCTCGCCGCTACTGTAATAAATGGATTAAACCCTAAAGCTAAGTCTAACCCTAACACTAACACCCCCCTAAGTTAAATATAATTTTTATCTAATGAAATAAATGAACTCTTATTAAATAAATTATTCCTATTTAAAGCTAAATACTTACCTGTAAAATAAACCCTAATATAGCTACAATATAAATTATAATTATATTATAGCTATTTTAGGATTTATATTTATTTTACAGGTAACTTTGTATTTATTTTAACCAGGTACAATAGCTTTTAAATAGTTATTAACTATTTAATAGCTACCTAGTTAAAATAATTACAAAATTACCTGTAAAATAAATCCTAACCTAAGTTACAATTAAACCTAACACTACACTATCAATAAATTAATTAAATACAATACCTACAATTATCTACAATTAAACCTAACACTACACTATCAATAAATTAATTAAATAAAATACCTACAATTATCTACAATTAAACCTAACACTACACTATCAATAAATTAATTAAATACAATATCTACAAATAAATACAATGAAATAAACTAACTAAAGTACAAAAAATAAAAAAGAACTAAGTTACAAAAAATAAAAAAATATTTACAAACATTAGAAATATATTACAACAATTTTAAACTAATTACACCTACTCTAAGCCCCCTAATAAAATAACAAAGACCCCCAAAATAAAAAAATGCCCTACCATATTCTAAATTACAAAAAGTTCAAAGCTCTTTTACCTTACCAGCCCTGAACAGGGCCCTTTGCGGGGCATGCCCCAAAGAATTCAGCTCTTTTGCCTGTAAAAAAAACACATACAATACCCCCCCAACATTACAACCCACCACCCACATACCCCTAATCTAACCCAAACCCCCCTTAAATAAACCTAACACTAAGCCCCTGAAGATCTTCCTACCTTATCTTCACCTCGCCGGGTATCACACCGATCCGTCCTGGCTCCGATGTCTTGATCCAAGCCCAAGCGGGGGGCTGAAGATGTCCATGATCCGGCTGAAGTGTTCATCCAAGCGGCATCTTCAATCTTCTTTCTTCCGGATCCATGTTCATCACGCCGATGCGGAACAACCATCTTAACCGACGACTTCCGGATGAATGACGGTTCCTTTAAGGGACGTCATCCAAGATGGCGTCCCTCGAATTCCGATTGGCTGATAGGATTCTATCAGCCAATCGGAATTAAGGTAGGAAAATTCTGATTGGCTCATGGAATCAGCCAATCAGAATCAAGTTCAATCCGATTGGCTGATCCGATCAGCCAATCAGATTGAGCTCGCATTCTATTGGCTGATCGGAACAGCCAATAGAATGCGAGCTCAATCTGATTGGCTGATTGGATCAGCCAATCGGATTGAACTTGATTCTGATTGGCTGATTCCATCAGCCAATCAGAATTTTCCTACCTTAATTCCGCCAAGCGGAATTCGAGGGACGCCATCTTGGATGATGTCCCTTAAAGGAACCGTCATTCGTCGGGAAGTCGTCGGTGAAGATGGATGTTCCGCGTCGGCGGGATGAACATGGATCCGGAAGAAAGAAGATTAAAGATGCCGCTTGATAGAAGACTTCAGCCGGATCATGGACCTCTTCAGCTCCCACTTGGATGAAGACTTCTGCCGGATCAGGGACATCTTCAGCCCCCCGCTTGGGCTTGGATCAAGACATCGGAGCCAGGATGGATCAGTGTGATACCCGGCGAGGTGAAGATAAGGTAGGAAGTTCTTCAGGGGCTTAGTGTTAGGTTTATTTAAGGGGGGTTTGGGTTAGATTAGGGGTATGTGGGTGGTGGGTTGTAATGTTGGGGGGGGGTATTGTATGTGTTTTTTTTACAGGCAAAAGAGCTGAATTCTTTGGGGCATGCCCCGCAAAGGGCCCTGTTCAAGGCTGGTAAGGTAAAAGAGCTTTGAACTTTTTTAATTTAGAATAGGGTAGGGCATTTTTTTATTTTGGAGGTCTTTGTTATTTTATTAGGAGGCTTAGAGTAGGTGTAATTAGTTTAAAATTGTTGTAATATTTTTCTAATGTTTGTAAATATTTTTTTATTTTTTTGTAACTTAGTTCTTTTTTATTTTTTGTACTTTAGTTAGTTTATTTCATTGTATTTATTTGTAGATATTGTATTTAATTAATTTATTGATAGTGTAGTATTAGGTTTAATTGTAGATAATTGTAGGTATTTTATTTAATTAATTTATTGATAGTGTAGTGTTAGGTTTAATTGTAACTTAGGTTAGGATTTATTTTACAGGTAATTTTGTAATTATTTTAACTATTTTAGCTATTAAATAGTTCTTAACTATTTAATAGCTATTGTACCTGGTTAAAATAAATACAAAGTTACCTGTAAAATAAATATAAATCCTAAAATAGCTATAATATAATTATAATTTATATTGTAGCTATATTAGGGTTTATTTTACAGGTAAGTATTTAGCTTTAAATTGGAATAATTTATTTAATAAGAGTTAATTTATTTAGTTAGATAAAAATTATATTTAATTTAGGGGGGGTGTTAGTGTTAGGGTTAGACTTAGCTTTAGGGGTTAATCCATTTATTACAGTAGCGGCGAGATTCGGTCGGCAGATTAGGGGTTAATAATTGAAGTTAGGTGTCGGCTATGTTAGGGAGGGCAGATTAGGGGTTAATACTATTTATTATAGGGTTATTGAGGCGGGAGTGAGGCGGATTAGGGGTTAATAACTTTATTATAGTAGCGGTGCGGTCCGCTCGGCAGATTAGGGGTTAATAAGTGTAGGCAGGTGGAGGCGACGTTGAGGGGGCAGATTAGGGGTTAATAAATATAATATAGGGGTCGGCGGTGTTAGGGGCAGCAGATTAGGGGTACATAGGGATAATGTAAGTAGCGACAGTTTACGGAGTGGCAGATTAGGGGTTAAAAAAATATGCAGGTGTCAGCGATAGCGGGGGCGGCAGATTAGAGGTTAATAAGTGTAAGGCTAAGGGTGTTTAGACTCGGGGTACATGTTAGGGTGTTAGGTGCAGACGTAGGAAGTGTTTCCCCATAGAAAACAATGGGGCTGCGTTAGGAGCTGAACGCGGCTTTTTTGCAGGTGTTAGGTTTTTTTTCAGCTCAAACAGCCCCATTGTTTTCTATGGGGGAATCGTGCACAAGCACGTTTTTGAAGCTGGCCACGTCCGTAAGCACCGCTGGTATCGAGAGTTGAAGTTGCGGTAAATATGCTATACGCTCCTTTTTTGGAGCCTAACGCAGCCAGTCTGTGAACTCTAAATACCAGTGGTATTTAAAAGGTGAGGCCAGAAAAAAGCATGCGTAGCTAACGCACCCCTTTGGCCGCAGAACTCTAAATCTAGGCGTCAGATAGCTACAATGTAACTATTAGTTATTTTGTAGCTAGCTTAGGGTTTATTTTATAGGTAAGTATTTAGTTTTAAATAGGAATAATTTAGTTAATGATAGTAATATTTATTTAGATTTATTGTAATTATATTTGTTAGGGGGTGTTAGGGTTAGACTTAGGTTTAGGGGTTTATTAATTAAATAAAATACCTACAATTATCTACAATTAAACCTAACACTACACTATCAATAAATTAATTAAATACAATATCTACAAATAAATACAATGAAATAAACTAACTAAAGTACAAAAAATAAAAAAGAACTAAGTTACAAAAAATAAAAAAATATTTACAAACATTAGAAATATATTACAACAATTTTAAACTAATTACACCTACTCTAAGCCCCCTAATAAAATAACAAAGACCCCCAAAATAAAAAAATGCCCTACCATATTCTAAATTACAAAAAGTTCAAAGCTCTTTTACCTTACCAGCCCTGAACAGGGCCCTTTGCGGGGCATGCCCCAAAGAATTCAGCTCTTTTGCCTGTAAAAAAAACACATACAATACCCCCCCAACATTACAACCCACCACCCACATACCCCTAATCTAACCCAAACCCCCCTTAAATAAACCTAACACTAAGCCCCTGAAGATCTTCCTACCTTATCTTCACCTCGCCGGGTATCACACCGATCCGTCCTGGCTCCGATGTCTTGATCCAAGCCCAAGCGGGGGGCTGAAGATGTCCATGATCCGGCTGAAGTGTTCATCCAAGCGGCATCTTCAATCTTCTTTCTTCCGGATCCATGTTCATCACGCCGATGCGGAACAACCATCTTAACCGACGACTTCCGGATGAATGACGGTTCCTTTAAGGGACGTCATCCAAGATGGCGTCCCTCGAATTCCGATTGGCTGATAGGATTCTATCAGCCAATCGGAATTAAGGTAGGAAAATTCTGATTGGCTGATGGAATCAGCCAATCAGAATCAAGTTCAATCCGATTGGCTGATCCGATCAGCCAATCAGATTGAGCTCGCATTCTATTGGCTGATCGGAACAGCCAATAGAATGCGAGCTCAATCTGATTGGCTGATTGGATCAGCCAATCGGATTGAACTTGATTCTGATTGGCTGATTCCATCAGCCAATCAGAATTTTCCTACCTTAATTCCGCCAAGCGGAATTCGAGGGACGCCATCTTGGATGATGTCCCTTAAAGGAACCGTCATTCGTCGGGAAGTCGTCGGTGAAGATGGATGTTCCGCGTCGGCGGGATGAACATGGATCCGGAAGAAAGAAGATTAAAGATGCCGCTTGATAGAAGACTTCAGCCGGATCATGGACCTCTTCAGCTCCCACTTGGATGAAGACTTCTGCCGGATCAGGGACATCTTCAGCCCCCCGCTTGGGCTTGGATCAAGACATCGGAGCCAGGATGGATCAGTGTGATACCCGGCGAGGTGAAGATAAGGTAGGAAGTTCTTCAGGGGCTTAGTGTTAGGTTTATTTAAGGGGGGTTTGGGTTAGATTAGGGGTATGTGGGTGGTGGGTTGTAATGTTGGGGGGGGGTATTGTATGTGTTTTTTTTACAGGCAAAAGAGCTGAATTCTTTGGGGCATGCCCCGCAAAGGGCCCTGTTCAAGGCTGGTAAGGTAAAAGAGCTTTGAACTTTTTTAATTTAGAATAGGGTAGGGCATTTTTTTATTTTGGAGGTCTTTGTTATTTTATTAGGAGGCTTAGAGTAGGTGTAATTAGTTTAAAATTGTTGTAATATTTTTCTAATGTTTGTAAATATTTTTTTATTTTTTTGTAACTTAGTTCTTTTTTATTTTTTGTACTTTAGTTAGTTTATTTCATTGTATTTATTTGTAGATATTGTATTTAATTAATTTATTGATAGTGTAGTATTAGGTTTAATTGTAGATAATTGTAGGTATTTTATTTAATTAATTTATTGATAGTGTAGTGTTAGGTTTAATTGTAACTTAGGTTAGGATTTATTTTACAGGTAATTTTGTAATTATTTTAACTATTTTAGCTATTAAATAGTTCTTAACTATTTAATAGCTATTGTACCTGGTTAAAATAAATACAAAGTTACCTGTAAAATAAATATAAATCCTAAAATAGCTATAATATAATTATAATTTATATTGTAGCTATATTAGGGTTTATTTTACAGGTAAGTATTTAGCTTTAAATTGGAATAATTTATTTAATAAGAGTTAATTTATTTAGTTAGATAAAAATTATATTTAATTTAGGGGGGGTGTTAGTGTTAGGGTTAGACTTAGCTTTAGGGGTTAATCCATTTATTACAGTAGCGGCGAGATTCGGTCGGCAGATTAGGGGTTAATAATTGAAGTTAGGTGTCGGCTATGTTAGGGAGGGCAGATTAGGGGTTAATACTATTTATTATAGGGTTATTGAGGCGGGAGTGAGGCGGATTAGGGGTTAATAACTTTATTATAGTAGCGGTGCGGTCCGCTCGGCAGATTAGGGGTTAATAAGTGTAGGCAGGTGGAGGCGACGTTGAGGGGGCAGATTAGGGGTTAATAAATATAATATAGGGGTCGGCGGTGTTAGGGGCAGCAGATTAGGGGTACATAGGGATAATGTAAGTAGCGACAGTTTACGGAGTGGCAGATTAGGGGTTAAAAAAATATGCAGGTGTCAGCGATAGCGGGGGCGGCAGATTAGAGGTTAATAAGTGTAAGGCTAAGGGTGTTTAGACTCGGGGTACATGTTAGGGTGTTAGGTGCAGACGTAGGAAGTGTTTCCCCATAGAAAACAATGGGGCTGCGTTAGGAGCTGAACGCGGCTTTTTTGCAGGTGTTAGGTTTTTTTTCAGCTCAAACAGCCCCATTGTTTTCTATGGGGGAATCGTGCACAAGCACGTTTTTGAAGCTGGCCACGTCCGTAAGCACCGCTGGTATCGAGAGTTGAAGTTGCGGTAAATATGCTATACGCTCCTTTTTTGGAGCCTAACGCAGCCAGTCTGTGAACTCTAAATACCAGTGGTATTTAAAAGGTGAGGCCAGAAAAAAGCATGCGTAGCTAACGCACCCCTTTGGCCGCAGAACTCTAAATCTAGGCGTCAGATAGCTACAATGTAACTATTAGTTATTTTGTAGCTAGCTTAGGGTTTATTTTATAGGTAAGTATTTAGTTTTAAATAGGAATAATTTAGTTAATGATAGTAATATTTATTTAGATTTATTGTAATTATATTTGTTAGGGGGTGTTAGGGTTAGACTTAGGTTTAGGGGTTAATAACTTTAATACGTTGGGGGTGGCAGATTAGGGGTTAATAAATAGTATGTAGGTGTCGGCGATGTTGCGTGCAGCAGATTAGAGGTTTATACATATAATGTAGGTGGCGGCGGTGTCCGGAGCGGCAGATTAGGGGTTAATAATTATAATGTAGGTGTCGGCGATATTGTGGGTGGCAGATTACTGGTTAATAAATATAATGTAGGTGTCAGTGCTGTTGGGTGCAGCAGATTAAGGGTTAATAAATATAATGTAGGTGGCGACGGTGTCTGGAGCGGCAGATTAGGGGTTAAAATGTTTATTATAGTGTTTGCGATGCGGGAGGGTCTCGGTTTAGGGGTTAATAGGTAGTTTATGGGTGTTAGTGTACTTTTTAGCACTTTAGTTATGAGTTTTATGTTACAGCGTTGTACCATAAAACTCATAACTACTGACTTTTAAATGCGTTAGGACTCTTGACAGGGTAGGGTGTACCGCTCACTTTTTGGCCTCCCAGGACAGACTCGTAATATCAGCGCTATGGAAGTCCCATAGAAAAAAGACTTTACGAAGTTTACGTAAGTCGTTTTGCGGTAAGGCCAAAGAAGTGTGCGGTGACCCTAAACCTTCAAGACTTGTAATACCAGCGGTCATAAAAAAGCAGCGTTAGGACCTCTTAACGCTGCTTTTTTACCCTAACGCACAACTCGTAATCTAGCCGTTTGTGTTTTTAATTCTTTAAACTAATATAACTAAATAAATCTCTCTCTCTCTCAACACAGATCTCTCTGTCTCTCCAAACAAAAACGGAAGTGAGGAGAGGGAGGGAGATCCACACTGATCAGTGTCAATATTTATTAATATTGACATGATCAGACAAATGGGATATTTTATTATTATAATTTAAATTATAGAGCAAGCTCAGATTGGATGACCCCAGTCTGCCCCATATGATATATACAGTATATGTTTGTATTTAAGAATAACTAGAACATATTCTGCTATGTGAAGAATAATGTGAAAAGAAGTAATGTGAAATATTCATATTTTCATGTCGGGTTAGCTCACTTGAAAATACGTGATTGGGTTGCCGCATAAGTAAGGGTGTTTTTTTTCCACTTTTCAAGCTCCAATGAAGTCTTTGAGGGAATATGTTAACTTGGTCTCAATATTCCAAGTTTGGCTTTTTGCACGCGTCTAGTTAGAGCTCGTACAAAATCTTTTTACTTTCAACTTGTAATACGACAGGCATCTTTTTTATGATAGGGTATTTTTAGAGGTAGTGTTTTTTTTGGTTATGGGGGATAATTTTGGCTTAAGGATAGGGTTTTTTTATGCAACAGAGCTATTCGCTTAAACTAGGGCACTGCCTGACAAATGCCTTTTTCAAGGCAATCTTTAGAGTAGGTTCTAATGTTAGTTTAGTTTTTTTTAGGTGTGGGCTTTTTTTTAAGGGTACTTTAGTTTTAGGATAGGTACTGGTTGTTTTTTTATTTTTGGTATTTTTTTGTGCAATGCTAAAGTTCTTTATTTTTTTGTAATGGTAGTGTTTTTATTTTTTGTTACTTTTTTGTAGCTGTTAGGAGGTTAGAGGGTGTTTTGCAATGGGGTTTGTTGTAGTTAGGGGGTTCATAGGTTAGGGGGTATTTTGTGATGGGGTTGTGGTGGTTAGGAGCTTAATAGGTTAGGGGGTAGTTTGTGATGATCTATTGGTGGTTTAGGCGTTACAGGGTATAAGGAGTTTATAGCAGTTGGCTACATGGCGGTTTAGGTGTTAATAGTGTATTGGGGTAATTTACAGTGGGCTATGTGGTGGTTTAGGGGTGCTTAGATCAACATTTCTTTCTAAGTCCAAACTCTTTAAATGAGCTTTGCTTTCACGTAAAAAGTTTGAGCGTAAAATAAGATTGTAATATGAGCACACATTGATGCTGGGCGCTGCCCATAGAAAATATGGGGAGCGTAAATTACTGTGAGTTTGCATAAACATATATGCGGTAATTTAAACACTGCACCACTTGTAATGTGGATTCAAGCTAAAAAAACACTGCATTTGTGCTCCTTGTGCTAACAACAGCGAAAAATATCCCTATGTCAGGTATATTCCGCATCAGACCAATGCACAGATAATTCTCATTCCTGCATCTATTATGATTGGCTAGACTGCAAGTCTGTCAAAAGAACTGAAAAAAGGGGCAGTTTGCAGAGGCTTAGATACAAGATAATCACAGAGGATAAAAGTATATTATTATAACTGTGTTGGTTAGGCAAAACTGGGAAATGGGTAATAAAGGGATTATCTATATTTTAAAACAATAAAAATTCTGGTGTAGACTGTCCCTTTAATAGAATTCATTGCAATATGTATTATTCATCCTTTTAAATTGATTTTTTTTTTACACTACATTTGTGCAGGGTCCAGTACTTCCTGTCACAGCCCTACAAGGAAGAGGAGGCCTCTGCAAGAAGTTTTAGCTTAGCCCGATTTAATAAAACTTCTGAAATGACATGAGACAGTTTACGATAAAGTGAATAGACTACATAACAGGGAGTAAGATTTGCAAAAGCCCAGATCAGTCAGAATATAACCTAAGTTTCAAACATGTCAGTTCCCTTATAACCCTGATGGCAGGGCTACACTGATCATTTCTAAGTGCTCATTATACAAGAAAGCAAGTAAGTTGTTTTTATTACACAAATCTGTTTTTCTTTATATTTTTACTTTGATTTAGGATATTTATTTTTTACCAAAGGAGCACTGTTTAATATCCTTTTAAAGTGTACAGTATATGCATACTGTATACGGGTCCCACACCAGATGCATGGCACCCGTACAGACCCCCTTATGCCAGGTATATTCTAGATCACACCCCCAGATCAGATGCATGAGTCCATTGAAAGCCCTCTTTTCTCATACATATTCTATATCAGACTTCACAGACTATCTGAATAGGCCCCCTGAAGCCATTTTATGTTAGGCATATCATGATCTGATCCTCAGACCAGATACAAGGGAACTCTCCATCCCCCATAAGCTAGAAATATGATTAACACTCAGACCAACTGCAAGGCCCCCTTATGCTAGGAATATCCCAAATCAAGAAATAAATTAAGTTGATAAAGAATAACAACTCAGGGAAATAATGCAGCCTTGTTAAATTATAGCTATAGACTCCAATTCTCCCCTTTACTTTTGCCAATTTTAAAATTATTAAACATATAAATATGTCTACTTGGTACCCTGGGTCTACACAGAGACATTCTATGTGTATCAGCTTTCAAGTGTTAATAAATGTGTAGTGGAACCTAATTAAAATTGTTATTGTTAGCTCAGTCTCGTTTTTTTTGCAAGCTACCCAGGTGTGAATCATTATCCTAATTAAAACAATCAGTGTGACAGAAATGTGACAAAAGAACAGCTGTAGAATAAACAGTACCCAGGAGGTAGACGGTAGAATGGACATAAAGAAGACCTTGCCACCCTACTTATAATTATTTATGGGTGAGTTGCAAGTAAGTTTAGTTGTTTTTAATAAGTTCAGTACCAAAGAAATACAGAAGCATTTAAACATTTTATGCATTAGTTTAGGTTTTCAAAATCTGCATAATGTAACTCTAATGGGACATTTAACTAATATAATACAAGTCAAGTGCAATGGATAACGAGCTATGCTTGAGTTTGTCCAAATATAATACTTGATTGGGTAATAGAAGTTTGTTGTTAAAGTGAATTGTAGCACTGCAAAATGTTTAACTAAAGTATTTTTAACACATTTGATACGTAAATGGCACATCCTATATTTTTAATGGGAAGTCTTGGTTCAGTTTTGCGCTCGAGAGCAATCTAAAATATCACTTTTGCATTTAACTGTTTTGAAGACCAGATATAGGGTGACATTTAAGAGGCCCTGGGCATACAAGGCTCGCTCCGGCAAACCTGTCCGCCCACTATCGTGGACAGCGGGCAGCAATACACTGCCCGCATTTATCATTGCACCAGGAGCTGCCAATCATGCACAAGCAGAGGCTGTCAATCACCCATGTCAAACTTGTCCGAGGTGATTTTGATTTGAAAAATCAGAGTTGGCAAGTAGGTTAGGAAGCAGTGGTCTAATGACCGCTGCTTCTTAACTATCAGTTGCAGGCCCGCTTATGCGAGCCTGCACCAAAGCTTCATAAAGCTGTATCTCGCAGCTTTATGAATTCCGACCATAAACGGTTATTGCTTGCAATTGTGCATTTAAAAACATGAGCGGTATATAGCAAATCACTTCACTATTAATTGAACAGAATTTTTGCTCTCCATCAATTTATCGTTCGAGAGTTATTTGACATAAATTTTAGTGCGGGTCCTCAAAGACATCTATTATATGAGGAAAACAATGGACCTGCCCCACTTGACATAAATATTGTACAATATTTATTAACCATGGTCTTGTACTATCTTCGCAAAAGTGCAATTAGGTCTTTGAGCTCCTCTTGTTATCTGTCCCATATTGTTTTATTAGGCCTTATAGTCCAACATCTTTCATTATTTATTTTATATTTATTTTCTTTCATTTTAATAAAAACTATGTGATGATGTGTAATGTGTGACCTTACAAGATTACTAAATCAGTGCAGGAGCTTATTTTTACTGACTCCTAATTGACCACAACAAAGAAGTCACAATAAACAGTACACAAGAGATTTTTAAGCAGTAGGTCTCTGGACTGCAAAGCAATTATGCAACATTTGCTAATAAAATAGCACTTTTAAAAGTTAGGGCTAAATTACAAGGGAATAGCCCATGGTGTTTTATCTTTTGCACAAACTTGCACAAAGAATAAGGCACAATCTGCTAGTAGAAGTGGAAGGTTAAATATTTTAACCAAAGCATCTTAAAGGGATGTAAAACCCAACATTTCTCTTTCATGATTTATATAGAGAATTCAATTGTATCTGTTTCCAGTTTACTTCTATTATCAAAAGTGCTTCATTCTAATGTTATTCTTTGTTGAAGAGATATCTAAATAGGTATCGTGCACATGTCTAGAGCACTACATGACAGGAAATAGTGCTGCCATCTAGTGCTCTTGTTAATGTATAACATTGTCGCAAACTGCTGCTGCCATATAGTGCTGCAGACAAGTGCACATGCCTGAACTTACTTTAAAGGGACAGTACACCTATTTTTTTTCTTTCATGATTTAGAAAGAGCATGCAATTTTAAACAGCCTTTCATTTTACTTCTGTTATCCAATGTGATTCATTCTCTTGATTTCCTTTGTTGAAAAACATATCTAAATAGGCTAAGTAGCTGCTGATTGGTGGCTGCACATAGATGCCTCATGTGATTGGCTCACCCATGTACATTGCTATTTCTTCAACAAAGAATATCTAAAGAATTAACGGCTAGATTTAGAGTTTTGTCGGTAAGGACCCGCGTAGCTAACGCCGGCTTTTTTCTGGCCGCACCATAAAAATAACTCTGGTATTGAGAGACCACATAAAGGCTGCGTTAGGCTCCAAAAAAGGAGCGTAGAGCATATTTAACGCAGCTTCAACTCTCGATACCAGAGTTGCTTACGGACATGGCCAGCCTCAAAAATGTGCTCGTGCACGATTCCCCCATAGGAAACAATGGGGCTGTTTGAGCTGAAATAAAACCTAACACCTGCAAAAAAGCCGCATTCAGCTCCTAACGCAGCCCCATTGTTTGCTATGGGGAAACACTTCCTACGTCTGCACCTAACACTCTAACATGTACCCCGAGTCTAAACACCCCTAGCCTTACACTTATTAACCCCTAATGTGCCGCCCCCGCTATTGCTGACCCCTGCATATTATTTTTAACCCCTAATCTGCCGCTCCATAAACCGCCGCTACTTACATTATCCTTATGTACCCCTAATCTGCTGCCCCTAACACAGCCGACCCCTATATTATATTTATTAACCCCTAATCTGCCCCCCACAACGTTGCCTCCACCTGCCTACACTTATTAACCCCTAATCTGCCGATCGGACCGCACCGCTATCATAATAAAGTTATTAACCCCTAATCCGCCTCACTAACCCTATAATAAATAGTATTAACCCCTAATCTGCCCTCCCTAACATCGCCGACACCTAACTTCAATTATTAACCACTAATCTGCCGACCGGAGCTCACCGCTATTCTAATAAATGTATTAACCCCTAAAGCTAAGTCTAACCCTAACACTAACACCCCCCTAACTTAAATATAATTTAAATCTAACGAAATTAATTAACTCTTATTAAATAAATTATTCCTATTTAAAGCTAAATACTTACCTGTAAAATAAATCCTAATATAGCTACAATATAAATTATAATTATATTATAGCTATTTTAGGATTCATATTTATTTTACAGGTAACTTTGTATTTATTTTAACCAGGTACAATAGCTATTAAATAGTTAAAATAATTACAAAATTACCTGTAAAATAAATCCTAACCTAAGTTACAATTAAACCTAACACTACCCTATCAATAAATTAATTAAATAAACTACCTACAATTACCTACAATTAACCTAACACTACACTATCAATAAATAAATTAAATACAATTGCTACAAATAACTACAATGAAATAAACTAACTAAAGTACAAAAAATAAAAAAGAACTAAGTTACAAAAAATAAAAAAATAATTACAAACATAAGAAAAATATTACAACAATTTTAAACTAATTACACCTACTCTAAGCCCCCTAATAAAATAACAAAGACCCCCAAAATAAAAAATGCCCTACCCTATTCTAAATTACTAAAGTTCAAAGCTCTTTTACCTTACCAGCCCTGAACAGGGCCCTTTGCGGGGCATGCCCCAAGAAGTTCAGCTCTTTTGCCTGTAAAAAAAAATCACATACAATACCCCCCCCCCCAACATTACAACCCATCACCCACATACCCCTAATCTAACCAAAACCCCCCTTAAATAAACCTAACACTAAGCCCCTGAAGATCATCCTACCTTGTCTTCACCTCACCGGGTATCACCGATCGGTCCTGGCTCCAAAATCTTCATCCAACCCAAGCGGGGGCTGGCGATCCATCATCCGGTGGCTGAAGAGGTCCAGAAGAGGCTCCAAAGTCTTCATCCTATCCGGGAAGAAGAGTAGATCCGGACCGGCAACCATCATTGGCTGATAGGATTCAAATCAGCCAATCAGATTGAGCTCGCATTCTATTGGCTGATCGGAACAGCCAATAGAATGCGAGCTCAATCTGATTGGCTGATTGGATCAGCCAATCGGATTGAACTTGATTCTGATTGGCTGATTCCATCAGCCAATCAGAATATTCCTACCTTAATTCCGATTGGCTGATAGAATCCTATCAGCCAATCGGAATTCGAGGGACGCCATCTTGGATGACGTCCCTTAAAGGAACCGTCATTCTTCAGTTGGACGTTGCCGGATGAAGATGGGTCCGCGGTGGAGGTCTTCAGGATGGAGCCGGTCCTCATCGGATGAAGATAGAAGATGCCGCTTGGAAGATGATGGTTGCCGGTCCGGATCTACTCTTCTTCCCAGATAGGATGAAGACTTTGGAGCCTCTTCTGGACCTCTTCAGCCACCGGATGATGGATCGCCAGCCCCCGCTTGGGTTGGATGAAGATTTTGGAGCCAGGACCGATCGGTGATACCCGGTGACGTGAAGACAAGGTAGGATGATCTTCAGGGGCTTAATGTTAGGTTTATTTAAGGGGGGTTTGGGTTAGATTAGGGGTATGTGGGTGGTGGGTTGTAATGTTGGGGGGGGTATTGTATGGGTTTTTTTACAGGCAAAAGAGCTGAACTTCTTGGGGCATGCCCCGCAAAGGGCCCTGTTCAGGGCTGGTAAGGTAAAAGAGCTTTGAACTTTAGTAATTTAGAATAGGGTAGGGCATTTTTTATTTTGGGGGTCTTTGTTATTTTATTAGGGGGCTTAGAGTAGGTGTAATTAGTTTAAAATTGTTGTAATATTTTTCTTATGTTTGTAATTATTTTTTTATTTTTTGTAACTTAGTTCTTTTTTATTTTTTGTACTTTAGTTAGTTTATTTCATTGTAGTTATTTGTAGGTATTGTATTTAATTAATGTATTGATAGTGTAGTGTTAGGTTTAATTGTAGGTATTTTATTTAATTAATTTAATGATAGTATAGTGTTAGGTTTAATTGTAACTTAGGTTAGGATTTATTTTACAGGTAATTTTGTAATTATTTTAACTATTTTAGCTATTAAATAGTTCTTAACTATTTAATAGCTATTGTACCTGGTTAAAATAAATACAAAGTTACCTGTAAAATAAATATGAATCCTAAAATAGCTATAATATAATTATAATTTATATTGTAGCTATATTAGGATTTATTTTACAGGTAATTATTTAGCTTTAAATAGGAATAATTTATTTAATAAGAGTTAATTAATTTCGTTAGATTTAAATTATATTTAAGTTAGGGGGTGTTAGTGTTAGGGTTAGACTTAGCTTTAGGGGTTAATACATCTATTAGAATAGCGGTGAGCTCCGGTCGGCAGATTAGGGGTTAATAATTGAAGTTAGGTGTCGGCTATGTTAGGGAGGGCAGATTAGGGGTTAATACTATATATTATAGGGTTAGTGAGGAGGATTAGGGGTTAATAACTTTATTATGATAGCGGTGCAGTCCGCTCCGCAGATTAGGGGTTAATAAGTGTAGGTAGGTGGAGGCGACGTTGAGGGGGGCAGATTAGGGGTTAATAAATATAATATAGGGGTCGGCGGTGTTAGGGGCAGCAGATTAGGGGTACTTAAGGATAACGTAGGTGGCGGTCGTCAGATTAGGGGTTAAACAAATTTAATCGAGTGGCGGCGATGTAGGGGGGCCTCGGTTTAGGGGTACATAGGTAGTTTATGGGTGTTAGTGTACTTTAGAGTACAGTAGTTAAGAGCTTTATGAACCGGCGTTAGCCCAGAAAGCTCTTAACTACTGACTTTTTTCTGCGGCTGGAGTTTTGTCGTTATAATTCTAACGCTCACTTCAGACACGACTCTAAATACCGGAGTTAGAAAAATCCCATTGAAAAGATAGGATACGCAATTGACGTAAGGGGATCTGCGGTATGGAAAAGTCGCGGCTGAAAAGTGAGCGTTAGACCCTTTTTTGAGTGACTCCAAATACCGGAGGTAGCCTAAAACCAGCGTTAGGAGCCTCTAACGCTGGTTTTCACGGCTACCGCCAAACTCCAAATCTAGGCCTAAGTAAATTTGCTAATAGAAGTAAATTGGAATGTTGTTTAAAATTGTATGTCTGATTCACGAAAGATAAATTTGGAGTTTGATGTCCCTTTAATGCTTTTCAACACAGGATACCAAGAAAAGAAAGAAAAGAAAGAAAATGTTATAATAGAAATAAATAGGAAAGTTTTTTTTTAAATTGTATGTTTTATCTAAATTATGAAATAATTTGTTGGGGTTTTATGTCCCTTTAACGCCACCTGCACTTTTTAGTGAACCCTATACTTTTAATGGATGGTAAAGAAACGCTATTAGCACAGTTTTTTTTTTTAAGATCTGAAGCAAACCATTATTAATAGTACAGCAGAGAACTACATGAAGAACATGATTACTAGTGCACCATTGGCTTAGAGCTCAAGTGATATCTGATATGAATTTTACTGCATGTCCCCATAGTCTATTATGTGAGGGATTTATAGCGCACCTATACTATCCATCATGCAAAGGCTAACTCTAGATTGACACGCAAGCAATAAAAATAACTTTGCTCTTAAAGGGACAGTTTATTCCAAAATAAACTTTCATGATTCAGATACCGCATGTCATTTTAAACAACTTTATAATTTACTTTTATCACCAATTTTGCTTTGTTCTCTCAATAATCTTAGTTGAAAGCTAAACCTAGGTAGGCTCATATGATAATCTCTTAGACCTTGAAGGCCGCCTCTTATCTGAATGCATTTTGACAGTTTTTCACCACTAGAGGGCATTAGTCAATGTCATATAGATAACATTGTGCTCACGCATGTGGAGTTACCTAGGAGCCAGCACTGATTGGCTAAAATGCAAGTCTGTCAAAAGAACTGAAATAAGGGACAGTTTGCAGATGCTTAGATACAAGGTAATCCCAGAGGTAAAATGTGTATTATTATAACTGTGTTGGTTATGCAAAACTGGGGAATGGGTAGTAAAGGGTTTATCTATCTTTTCAAAAAATAAAAATTTCTGGTGTAGAATGTCCCTTTAAGCGATGTTAACACACACAAGAGTGCATTTTTTTTTGGGCTACACTTTTAATCTAGGCCTTAATTTATATGCAGATCTTTTGCAATGAGGTGCTTAATTGCAGAAATATACTATGCATATATAAATAAGAGATTTAAAAGTCTCTTTAAAGAGATATTAAGCCCAAATCGTTTTTCTTTCATGATTCAGATAGAGCATGGAATTTTAAGCAACTTTCTAATTTAATCCTATTATCAATTTTTCTTAATTATTTTGCTATCTTTATTTGAAAAAGCAGGAATCTAAGCTTAGGAACAAAAAAGAGAGTCCCATCCAGACTATTCATGTGCAATAACCACAAAGATAAAGCCAACCATTCCGGAGTACACCTTTAGTGAAAGTCCTTAGGGAAATATATATATAATAATAAGTACAAGCCTCACAAGCTTGGCCTTTAGTTTCCTACTTTGGCCCAAACATACTCAATAGTAATCCTTCATATGTATGTATTATCAATTACAGTACCCGGTTTTGAAGAGAGTGTCAGTTTAGTTCACTTATTTCAGTCCAAATAAACGTATAAACATTTGTATAAGAAACCCTTTTGAAAGATGTACCATAACAGGGTAATTGGTCTTAAACGGAACTTTCCACTCAGGCTTGTTCAGCACCCTCTATGAACCAGACTTCGGCGAGCAAAAACAACACTCACTTTCATATATAACCAGGCAGATTGTATTACCTTCGGAAGATCCCCATGCTCTGACTTTACCACTTCTTATCGGTCACAGCTCCTGCTCTCCCAGGCTACGATACCAGCCTGTCCACCATTCGCGGATCGAGTGGCTCCTGTGCCGGGCGTCTTCCGTACACGTCAGACCACGTGTTCACTTCTCTTTCCGTGATTGGACCCTGTGGGCCAGTTTACTTTCTGCGTCACTCCATGTATACTCTGTCGTCTGGGTAGCCAAAACGAGATCCAGCGCTACACCAGGCACTGTAATCAATATACGAGAGGCTTGTCCGGGGAACAATTGTGTAAAGTTCCAATCCGCTTCCTTAGTTAGGACCACTCCGGGGGGCAAATGCAGACTAGGTGCGGGCTTGTGGCAAAAAAATATCGCCAAAAAAGCAGGAACAAAGCCCAGCACTCAAATGTATAAAATATATCAAGCTTTATTAGTATACATTAAAAATGAATAGAAAATACAAAGAAAGTGTGTACCCTCCAGCAGAACTGACTAACGCGTTTCGGCTGGGAAAGTCGTACTCATAGTCATTAAAACAAGTTAATACACACTGGCTTAAATATCCAGTGCTCAAATTTCATTGGAGGATATGTTGATCAGTCCTTAAAGGGACAGGGTTAGTATATGCAGATTCACCTTACACATTTCTACTTAGTTCAAACAATCAGTATAAACAATTCATTAGCCCTGTTCACAAGATATTCAATATATGTGCAAATTAATAAATACACCACAAAAAATATTATTAATTCTATAATTATAACAGTCAAATTGATCAAATTCAAAAGGAATGAAAAATAATAATAATATTCATATGGCTTATAAACACTTAAGCTTAAAACATGGAGCTGACCTTATATCTTCATAAACTGATGATTTTTTTATATAAAAAAAAGATGTTAGAAATAAATTCTAGCTTTGTGTCTATTTGTTATATCACCATTTTCTACCTTAGAAACATAGCTTATGTTTTGTAACATGTCTAAGATCTTCCTGTAGCCTGTAGACACATAAGCCTAGAACATTAAGCTGACCTTATATCTTAATAACTGATGGTTATGTAGCATGTCTAAGATAATTAACTCATAGTTACTATGTCTCTAAATGGATAGTGAATATTAGGCGGACTAGTGCCAAAGCAATTCAAGACTATACATAGTACCATATGGACTTAACCTCAATCCTAAGTACTAGGACCAATGGTTTATAAAATCATACTCGGAATTCAGGCCCCTAGGTCTCTTGGTTTGGAGCCTGAAAATCCAGTACATTTCTTGTCTTGACAAGATTTTAAATCGATCCCCACCCCTCTTCTGGGGTAGAATTTTCTCAATTATCATCCATTTAAGTGACTGGTAGTCTTTATCATGGTATTGTACGAAGTGTGTTACCAGTGTGGTGCTACTCTTGCCCACCCGGATCATGGACAAATGTTCACGTATCCTCGAGCGGACATCCCTGGTGGTTAACCCTACGTACTGCAAATTACAAGAGGAGCACCACAACAAGTACACACAGTACGTAGATTTGCAATTTACGCAGGAGGAGATTTCAAAAGATTCCCCTGTGACTACTGATGCAAAGGAGGAGCCAACCTGGACATACTCACATGCTGTACATTGTGAATACCCACATTTGTAGGTCCCTTTATGTCTTAGCCAGGAAGATGACTGTGCTAACACTGGGCTAGGCTTTTTGAGCATAGAAGGGGAGATCAAATTCCCTATTGTTTTGTTCCTTCTATAGGAAAATCTACAACCCTTCTTAGCCACCTCTGAGAGAGCATCGTCAGCTACCAACAAACGATAGTGGTTGCGAATCACACTGCAAATTTGTTCATACTGGGCAGAATAATCTGTGACAAATGTCATGGTGTTGTCTGTTTTCCTTTTTGATGTACGATTCTCCCTTAAGAGATTTTCTCTAGGCATGCTTTCCACTTCACCTCTAGCTCTTTTTACCACTTTCCTATTGTACCCTCGTTGAAATAACCGATTTTCTAAGTCATCTGCATGTGACTTGAAAGTATTCGGTAGAGTACAGTTTCTTTTGACACGTACAAATTGGCCCTTCGCCACTGAATAAGACATATGTCTAGGGTGACAGCTTCTTGCATGCAAGAGGCTGTTCCCTGAGATGGGTTTCCTGTATACCTGTGAAGTAACCTTTCCTGATGGCCAACCTTTCAGCTCCAAATCAAGGTAGTTAACCATCTTTGCTTTGTACTCAAATGTGAAGCGTAGGTTCACTTCATTGTGCCCCAGATAATCCACAAATTTGCTTGCCAATGTGCTATCTCCTTTCCAGATGAACAAAAGGCCATCTATGAAATGGAGGTACAACTTAATTTCCAGCCTGAAGGGGTTCCCACCCGCATAGACATGGGACCGCTCCTACCAACCCATAAATAGGTTGGCGTAGGTGGGTGCAAATTTAGCACCCATAGCGGTCCCACGTCTCTGCAGGTAGAATTCCCCCTCAAACTGGAAATAATTGTGGGACAAAAGAAAATGCAAAGCTTCCTTCACAAAGGCCACAAAGCTATCACTGTGTGTGGTCTCATTCTTCAAAAAATACATAACCGCCTCAATACCCCATTCATGCGGTATGGAAGAATATAAAGAGACCACATCCACAGTAAGCCATCCGAAACTCTGTTCCCAATGCACTTTCTCCACTAGGTTCAGCACCTGTGTAGAATCTCTCACATAGCTCGGCAAGGATTTTACCAAAGGTTGGAGGATTCCGTCTATCCATTCGGAAAGATGTTCCAACATGGACCCTATCCCATTAACTATAGGTCTCCCTTGGACATTTACCAATGATTTATGCACCTTTGGTAGGTGGTGGAACAGAGGGATGACAGGGTGTTCCACATACAAATATTGTGAAGTTTTTTCATCAGTTATTCCCTCCTCCACCGCTCTATCCAAAAGGTGCACAAGTTCATATTGAAATTTATTAGTTGGGTCCTGTGGTAAACACTCATAGTTTTCTTCATCCTGAAGTTGTCTTAGGGCTTCCTTAATGTAATCCTCTCTATCTAAAAGGACCACTGAACCCCCCTTATCCGCCTTTTTGATCACCACTTTGGTGTTCTCTTCCAAAGACTTGAGAGCTAACCGCTCATTTGCTGACATATTCTTTGGTGTGTCTACCTGAGACAAAGAAAGTTGTCTCAAATCAGACTTGCACCCACCTACGCCAACCTATTTATGGGTTGGTGGGAGCGGTCCCATGTCTATGCGGGTGTGAACCCCTTCAGGCTGGAAATTAAGTTGTACCTCCGTTTCATAGATGACCGTTTGTTCATCTGGAAAGGAGATAGCACATTGGCAAGCAAATTTGTGGATTATCTGGGGCACAATGAAGTGAACCTACGCTTCACATTTGAGTACAAAGCAAAGATGGTTAACTACCTTGATTTGGAGCTGAAAGGTTGGCCATCAGGAAAGGTTACTTCACAGGTATACAGGAAACCCATCTCAGGGAACAGCCTCTTGCATGCAAGAAGCTGTCACCCTAGACATATGCCTTATTCAGTGGCGAAGGGCCAATTTGTACGTGTCAAAAGAAACTGTACTCTACCAAATACTTTCAAGTCACATGCAGATGACTTAGAAAATCGGTTATTTCAACGAGGGTACAATAGGAAAGTGGTAAAAAGAGCTAGAGGTGAAGTGGAAAGCATGCCTAGAGAAAATCTCTTAAGGGAGAATCGTACATCAAAAAGGAAAACAGACAACACCATGACATTTGTCACAGATTATTCTGCCCAGTATGAACAAATTTGCAGTGTGATTCGCAACCACTATCGTTTGTTGGTAGCTGACGATGCTCTCTCAGAGGTGGCTAAGAAGGGTTGTAGATTTTCCTATAGAAGGAACAAAACAATAGGGAATTTGATCTCCCCTTCTATGCTCAAAAAGCCTAGCCCAGTGTTAGCACAGTCATCTTCCTGGCTAAGACATAAAGGGACCTACAAATGTGGGTATTCACAATGTACAGCATGTGAGTATGTCCAGGTTGGCTCCTCCTTTGCATCAGTAGTCACAGGGGAATCTTTTGAAATCTCCTCCTGCGTAAATTGCAAATCTACGTACTGTGTGTACTTGTTGTGGTGCTCCTCTTGTAATTTGCAGTACGTAGGGTTAACCACCAGGGATGTCCGCTCGAGGATACGTGAACATTTGTCCACGATCCGGGTGGGCAAGAGTAGCACCACACTGGTAACACACTTCGTACAATACCATGATAAAGACTACCAGTCACCTAAATGGATGATAATTGAGAAAATTCTACCCCAGAAGAGGGGTGGGGATCGATTTAAAATCTTGTTAAGACAAGAAATGTACTGGATTTTCAGGCTCCAAACCAAGAGACCTAGGGGCCTGAATTCCGAGTACGATTTTATAAACCATTGGTCCTAGTACTTAGGATTGAGGTTAAGTCCATATGGTACTATGTATAGTCTTGAATTGCTTTGGCACTAGTCCGCCTAATATTCACTATCCATTTAGAGACATAGTAACTATGAGTTAATTATCTTAGACATGCTACATAACCATCAGTTATTAAGATATAAGGTCAGCTTAATGTTCTAGGCTTATGTGTCTACAGGCTACATGAAGATCTTAGACATGTTACAAAACATAAGCTATGTTTCTAAGGTAGAAAATGGTGATATAACAAATAGACACAAAGCTAGAATTTATTTTTAACATCTTTTTTTTATATAAAAAAATCATCAGTTTATGAAGATATAAGGTCAGCTCCATGTTTTAAGCTTAAGTGTTTATAAGCCATATGAATATTATTATTATTTTTCATTCCTTTTGAATTTGATCAATTTGACTGTTATCATTATAGAATTAATAATATTTTTTGTGGTGTATTTATTAATTTGCACATATATTGAATATCTTGTGAACAGGGCTAATGAATTGTTTATACTGATTGTTTGAACTAAGTAGAAATGTGTAAGGTGAATCTGCATATACTAACCCTGTCCCTTTAAGGATTGATCAACATATCCTCCAATGAAATTTGAGCACTGGATATTTAAGCCGGTGTGTATTAACTTGTTTTAATGACTATGAGTACGGCTTTCCCAGCCGAAACGCGTTAGTCAGTTCTGCTGGAGGGTACACACTCTCTTTGTATTTTCTATTCATTTTTAATGTATACTAATAAAGCTTGATATATTTTATACATTTGAGTGCTGGGCTTTGTTCCTGCTTTTTTGGCTATCTAAGCTTAGGAGTCATACCATTTTTGGTTTAGCACCCTGGGTAGCGCTTGCTGATTGGTGGCTACATCTGAATCATGAAAAAAAAAATTGGGTTTAGTATCCCTTTAATGGAGTTTTTGCTGAGCATAAATGTTAAAGAATAATGGGTCAATTCATCAAGCTACACAGAGCTTGATGTTCCCTGTTTCTGGCGAGCCTTTAGGCTCGCCGGAAACAAAAGTTATGAAGTAGCGGTCTAAAAACGGCTTGCCCCATAACCTGTCCGCCGGCTCTGAGGTGGCAGACAGAAATCAACCCGATCGAATACGATCGAGTTGATTGAAACCCGCTGCTAGCGAATCTGGGGGAATATGAAACCCAATATTTTTCTTTCATTATTCAGATACAAAGATGGGCTGGCTCCTAAGATTACATTCCTGCTTTACAAAACAAGAGAATGAAGAAGAATTGATAATAGGAGTAAATTAGAAAGTTGTTTAAAATTGCATGCTCGTCTAGATCATCATATCCCTTTAAAGGGACAGTCTACACCAGAATTTTTATTGTTTTAAAAGATAGATAAAGATAATCCCTTTATTGCCCATTCCCCAGTTTTGCATTACCAACAGTTATATTAATATACTTTTAACCTCTGTAATTATCTTGTATCTAACTTTCTGCAAACTGCCCCTTTATTTCAGTTCTTTTGACAGACTTGCAGTTTAGCCAATCAGTGCCTGCTCCCAGATAACTTCATGTGCATGAGCACAGTGTAATCTATATGAAACACATGAACTAACACCCTCTAGTGGTGAAAAACTGTTAAAATGCATTCTGAAAAGAGGTTGCCTTCAAGGTCTAAGAAATTAGCATATGAACCTCCTAGGTTAAGCTTTCAACTATGAATACCAAGAAAACAAAGCAAAATTGGTGATAAATTGGAAAATTGTTTAAAATTACATGCCCTATCTGAATCATGAAAGTTTATTTTGGACTAGACTGTCCCTTTAAGGAAAGACAGAAGTGTATATACATGTGTGCTTACAATTGGGGTAGAGACCAAAGAACTGAGGTAAGCTGCTATCTTAGGAACCTTGGTTTGCAAGAGATATAAATCTAAATATCTAATATTGCAAGTGAAATAATTACAGAAAAACAAAGTTTATTGTTTTTTTTTTATATGTTCTCTATTTAATGTGTTCAGAATAATGTAAAATGATCTACATATTAATGTAAATAGCAAGCCAAATAACATTTAAATTAATTATAAAATTTGTGCATACATTGTAACATTTGTATTTTCCATTTGAGGATGAGTCTCAGTAACAAAGAGCAGAGTTAAGAGGCGGAGTCACAGTTATTTGGGGGTTGGCTTGGGCAGTGGGAGGGGCTTGGTGTTTCTGGTTGAGTGTTTAGCTGGTCCCTGGTTGACTTTTTAAAACCCAGGGGCAAATAAGGATAGAGAGGAGGTGCAATGAATGATTGATTATAGTGGCCTTTTAAAACAATATGTTAAAAACAATTATTGTGACACTGATAATAGTGACATGCACAGTCAATCATATTTGTTTCAATAATCGAATAGCATGTTCCTTTAATAGGAATTGCAATATTTAATGTATTCCTTATGCTATGCATATTGTTAATTTAACACACACACACACACATATATATATATAGTTTTTTTTTTCAAATTTCCTACAATTGCATCT
Source organism: Bombina bombina (assembly GCF_027579735.1). Taxonomy (NCBI): domain Eukaryota; kingdom Metazoa; phylum Chordata; class Amphibia; order Anura; family Bombinatoridae; genus Bombina; species Bombina bombina. Next base: position 969,925,031 of record NC_069504.1, on the reverse strand, counting down.
TTAACTGCTGGATTTGCTGCTATGACATTCATTTGCGTAGCTGGTTCCTTCTATGCAAGTGAAAGAGTTAAACCGACAAATGGAAATCTAAGAAAATAGGAAATGGGAATAGAAATAAGAAACCCAAGGAAATAATGAGAAAATGTGAAAAAAATTACACTATTTAGAGAATACATTGAGAAATGTACAATGTGTCGCAGAAACTCTTCAAGGCTCAGTCTAAAAACACTCCCAAGGACAATGATAAGCAATACAGGTTTAATGGAATTAATTTTATTACTGAAATGCCCAGGTAAGTGAACATTGTAGCATCTTTCCTTGACAAGTGCTGGACAAAAACCTCAACAATCTACATTAACTTGATTTGCAAAGCAATAGATTGTCCGTTCTACTGAACTTGACCTTTGAACCCTCATGCTACAAACCAACATTTTTAGCTGATATACAGTATATATATATATATATATATATATATATATATATATATATATATATATATATAAAAATAAATAAATAAATAAATAAATAAATAAATAAATGTGCATAGAGCAGCCAGGTATCTAGTATTCAAAAGTACAGTCCAATATTTCAAGTAGATGTCCAGTAAAAAATGTACCCTTAAATGTATGTTTATATATATTTTTTAATTCTAAATTTATAAGGTGCTTCAGTTTGTGTGACTTATAGCAAAGGGGGAAACAATTACTGCTCTGTTTGTTACTAGAAGCCAAAGAGGAGGAAATCACTGCCTTATTTGTTCTGCTGCCAGCCAGCGGGGTAAATCGCTGATTTTTGTGTGCTACTAGCAGCCACTTTAGAATAATACATGTACACAGTTTAGGGTGGGTTTCGGGCACTGTATGGCACCACCCACAATACCCTCTTTGTTACTCCAGTCGTCCAGTAATTTTGTTGAAGATGGCTGGCAACTCCATCCCTAGTTCTACACTGTAGCTTAATATTACACCAGGGCCTCATTTTTTTTCAGGTAATGTAGGCAACTGCCTATGGATAGCTTTCTGACAATTGATAACATCTTACAACACAATTGCTGCCATTTCTGTAAAGGGGACTATGTAAGCACGGCTTAAACACACACACCCATACACAGATATAGTAACATAGTAACATAGTAGATAAGGTTGAAAAAAGATTGAAGTCCATCGAGTTCAACCTATACAAATCTTAAATACTTACAAAAATCTCCAGTTAAGCTTAAAGGGACAGTCTCACATAGATTTGTTATTGTTTTAAAAGATAGATAATCCCTTTATTACCCATTCCCCAGTTTTGCATAACCAACACAGTTATATTAATATACTGCTTACCTCTGTGATTACCTTGTATCTAGGAACCTTCTTCCAGCCCCCTGATCACACGACTGTGACTGTTTATTATCTATTGTCTTAAATTTAGCATTGTTTTTTGCTAAATCTTAAATAACTTTCTGTGCCTGAACTCAGTGTTATCTATATGGCCCATGTGTACTTTCTGTCTCTTTGTGTTGAAAAGAGATTTAAAAAGCATGTGATAAGAGGCAGCCCTCAAAGGCTTAGAAATTAGCATATGAGCCTACCTATGTTTAGTTTAAACTAAGAATACCAAGAGAAAAAAGCAAATTTGATGATAAAAGTAAACTGGAAAGTTGATTAAAATTAAAAGTCCTATCTGAATAATGAAAGTTTAATTTATACTAGACTGTCCCTTTAAATAGCCCCACTAAAAGGTAACTCATTTAATACTAGCAATCATATCCATGAATTTTGTTTATATACAGAAATGTATCCAGACTATTTTTAAATGTATTTAGGGTATTGGCATTCACTACCTCCTTTGGTAATGAATTCCACAATTTTATTGCTCTTACAGTGAAAAAACGTTTCCGTTGCAGGAGATTAAATTTCCTTTCCTCCAACCTTAAATTGTGACCTCTTGTCAGAAACAATTTCTTGGAATAAACAGAGCTTCTGCCATCTTTGAATATGGGCCTTGAATATATTTATATAAAGTAATTATTTCACCTCTCAAGCGCCTTTTTCTTAAGAAAACAGAGCCAGTTTGGCTAGCCTCTCCTCATAGGTTAATTTCTCCAATCCCCTTATTAGCTTTGTAGCCCTTCTCTGAACTTTTTCTAGTTCTGCAAAAAAATTGTTTGCGATCGGTCCCCAGAACTGCACTCCATACTCAAGGTGAGGTCTTACCAGGGCTTTATATAGTGACAGAATTATACTTTCCTCCCTTGAATCAATTCCTCTTTTAATACATGCTAGTAATTTATTAGCCTTTAAAGCTGCTGCCCTGCATTGTGCACCCATCTTTAGCTTGTTATCTATTACTACTCCCAAATCCCTTTCCTCCTCTGTTTGGCTAAGTCTTGTCCCATTTAAAAAAATACGTTGCCTGCTTATTTTTACTTCCAAAATGTAGCACTTGCATTTTTCCGTATTAAATCTAATTTTCCATTTACTTACCCATACTTCTAATTTTTGCAGATCCCTTTGACCTTACTTATAAGTCATTTATAAAAACGGGGCCTAGTACTGATCCCTGGGGGACTCCACTGATCACCTTTGTCCAATCTGAGTATGATCCATTCACTACTACTCGTTGCTCCCTATCTTTTATCCAGTTATTTATCCATGAGCTAACATTTTCAGCTATTCCCAGTCCCATAATTTTGTGCATTAATCTCTCATGTGGCACTGTATCGAATGCCTTTGCAAAATATAAGTATATCACATCAACTGATATCCCTTTATCTATATTTTTACTTACTTCCTCGTAGAATCTAATTAGATTATTTGACAAGTTTATTTTTATATACAAAGTAACAATGTTGCGGTCTCAGTGTAAATAAGCCAGGACAGATTCTGAAAGTTAAAAAGTTCAATTTGCTGTGCCCTTTTCGTTTTTAACGTAATTAATTCAATAAATTGAACTTTTTAACTTTGAGAATCTCTTCTGGCTTATTTACACTGAGACCGCAACATTGTTGCTTTGTTTTCTTGTTCCAAATTACATGGGGACGGAGTGGAGAACCTCAGCGGTCTAGGTGTTATAGCCAATGCCGGTCTAACAGTGTCAGCACCAAAACGAGGCTACACGCTCAGTGTAAGTTTGGCGATACACACCATAAGCGGTTGAGAAGGGAATGCTGTCAACAAACGGAGGTAACAATTGAAAGCAAACTTTTCATGGATTCTCCTGACAGGACTTTGCTTAGTGCGGTAAGCCTTTGTTTTTATAACCAGTTAGTAAATCTTGGGACACTGTATATTACGTATCATTAAAGGGACAGTCTACACCAGAATTTTTATTCTTTTAAAAGATAGATAATCCCTTTATTACCCATTTCCCAGTTTTGCATAACCAACACAGTTATAATAATATACTTTAAACCTCTGTGATTATCTTGTATCTAAGCCTCTGCAAACTGCCCCTTTTTTCAGTTCTTTTGACAGACTTGCAGTCTAGCCAATCAGTGCCTGCTCCCAGATAACTTCTCGTGCACAAGCACAGTGTTATCTATATGAAATACGTGAACTAACACCCTCTAGTGGTGAAAAACTGTTAAAATGCAATCTGAAAGTGGTGGGCTTCAAGGTCTAAGAAATTAGCATATGAACCTCCTAGGTTAAGCTTTCAACTAAGAATACCAAGAGAACTAAGCAAAATTGGTGATAAAAATAATTTGGAAAATTGTTTGAAATTGCATGCTCTATCTGAATCATGAAAGTTTATTTTGGCCTAGACTGTCCCTTTAACCAAGTGAAAGCCACAACTATCTATATAACTATTACACCCACTCAGTCTATGTTATTGATGGGATAGATATATATATATATATACTGTATATACATAACAATACAAAGGAGGCTCTCTCTAATCCTTTTACAATATCAGATAGTGTGAATGAGTGTAACTGTACATTTATATGTATTTCCGTTGTACTTTGTGTAATTTTTTTCCCCCCTACTCTAAAGTTGAGCTAACCTGTCACAGGAAAATCACAATTGTGCTTAAATAAACTCATTTACTTTCAACTCGTAATATATGTGAGCTATTTCCGTTGCATGTAAAATAGTGATAAAAACCCATATCGGTCTTGTTCTACAGTCAGCACAACACTCGTAATCTTGCTTTAAGTTTATATCATCATTTAGTTAAAATTTGTGTTAATTATAAAAGATACTCGTAGTGAAATTATTGTGGCTGCAAATCTGTGTAACAATAGGGACATTTCAAAATCAAGGATTCATAATTCAGATAGAGTGTAAAAAAACCCATTGAAGTCAAAATTAAACTTTCATGATTTACATAGAACATGCAATTTCAAGATACTTTTAAATTCCCTTCTATGGTCAAATTTACTTTCTTCTTCTGGTATCCTTTGAAAAGCATATGTACATATCTTCAGCAATGCACTGCTGTGAGTTAGCTGGGGATTTGTGGCTACACACATTTGATCTTGTCATTGGGTAATGTGTTTAGGTAGTTAATCTATCTTTATATTCAGTGTTACTTTACAGAAAGAGTAGACACTTCAAGCAAAGAGGGCAAGAGAAAAGTATTGGAGATCACTGAACTTGATTGAGCATTTAAATAATCTTACAATTTGTTAGAAGTTAAATGGGCACGCTAGATGGACCATTTTGATTTCTCTCCATGCCAGCAAGGTTTTGGGTATCGGACACTAATACACAGATATATACAATCAATTATACAGCCCTACTTTAACATAAAGACTCACCTGCAAATGTACTCATTTACATGACTACACTGTGTGCAGAATTATTAGGCAAATGAGCATTTTGACCACATCATCCTCTTTATGCATGTTGTCTTACTCCAAGCTGTATAGGCTTGAAAGCCTACTACCAATTAAGCATATTAGGTGATGTGCATCTCTGTAATGAGAAGGGGTGTGGTCTAATGACATCATCACCCTATATCAGGTGTGCATAATTATTAGGCAACTTCCTTTCCTTTAGCAAAATGGGTAAAAAGAAGGACTTGACAGGCTCAGAAAAGTCAAAAATAGTGAGATATCTTGCAGAGGGATGCAGCACTCTTAAAATTGCAAAGCTTCTGAAGTGTGATCATCGAACAATCAAGCGTTTCATTCAAAATAGTCAACAGGGTCGCAAGAAGCGTGTGGAAAAACCAAGCGCAAAATAACTGCCCATGAACTGAGAAAAGTCAAGCGTGCAGCTGCCAAGATGCCACTTGCCACCAGTTTGGCCATATTTCAGAGCTGCAACATCACTGGAGTGCCCAAAAGCACAAGGTGTGCAATACTCAGAGACATGGCCAAGGTAAGAAAGGCTGAAAGAAGACCACCACTGAACAAGACACACAAGCTGAAACGTCAAGACTGGGCCAAGAAATATCTCAAGACTGATTTTTCTAAGGTTTTATGGACTGATGAAATGAGAGTGAGTCTTGATGGGCCAGATGGATGGGCCCGTGGCTGGAATGGTAAAGGGCAGAGAGCTCCAGTCCGACTCAGACGCCAGCAAGGTGGAGGTGGAGTACTGGTTTGGGCTGGTATCATCAAAGATGAGCTTGTGGGGCCTTTTCGGGTTGAGGATGGAGTCAAGCTCAACTCCCAGTCCTACTGCCAGTTTCTGGAAGACACCTTCTTCAAGCAGTGGTACAGGAAGAAGTCTGCATCCTTCAAGAAAAACATGATTTTCATGCAGGACATTGCTCCATCACACGCGTCCAAGTACTCCACAGCATGGCTGGCAAGAAAGGGTATAAAAGAAGAAAATCTAATGACATGGCCTCCTTGTTCACCTGATCTGAACCCCATTGAGAACCTGTGGTCCATCATCAAATGTGAGATTTACAAGGAGGGAAAACAGTACACCTCTCTGAACAGTGTCTGGGAGGCTGTGGTTGCTGCTGCACGCAATGTTGATGGTGAACAGATCAAAACACTGACAGAATCCATGGATGGCAGGCTTTTGAGTGTCCTTGCAAAGAAAGGTGGCTATATTGGTCACTGATTTGTTTTTGTTTTGTTTTTGAATGTCAGAAATGTATATTTGTGAATGTTGAGATGTTATATTGGTTTCACTGGTAAAAATAAATAATTGAAATGGGTATACATTTGTTTTTTGTTAAGTTGCCTAATAATTATGCACAGTAATAGTCACCTGCACACACAGATATCCCCCTAAAATAGCTATAACTAAAAACAAACTAAAAACTACTTCCAAAACTATTCAGCTTTGATATTAATGAGTTTTTTGGGTGTATTGAGAACATGGTTGTTGTTCAATAATAAAATTAATCCTCAAAAATACAACTTGCCTAATAATTCTGCACTCCCTGTATACACAAAAAGATAGACAGAAATAGACATATAGGCATGTTGCACACATTCTACCTGTTATCACTGCTGCAGGTCTGCTCTTGAAAGTTTGTGTAGGCTTGGAGATATCTTCTTTTGTCAGGCTGCTTGGGGATGTATTGAGCTGCAGGAAGGGAGGATATGCTATGCTAGGAGCTAAGAAGGTATGCTATGATGCAGGATAAGGGTTCAGTAAACATGCAGAACTACAGGGAGGAGCTAAGAAGGTATGCAATGATGCAGGATAAGGGTTCAGTAAACATGCAGAACTACAGGGAGGAGCTAAGAAGGTATGCAATGATGCAGGATAAGGGTTCAGTAAGCATTCAGATCTTCAGGGAGGAACTAAGAATGTATGCTATGATGCAGGATAAGGGTTCAGTAAACATGCAGAACTACAGGGAGGAGCTAAGAAGGTATGCAATGATGCAGGATAAGGGTTCAGTAAACATGCAGAACTACAGGGAGGAGCTAAGAAGGTATGCAATGATGCAGGATAAGGGTTCAGTAAGCATTCAGATCTTCAGGGAGGAACTAAGAATGTATGCTATGATGCAGGAGAAGGGTTAAGCAAACATGCAGAGCTACAGGGAGGAGCTAAGAAGGTATGCTATGGTGCAGGAGAAGGGTTAAATAAGCATGCAGAGCTTCAGGTAAGAACTAAAAAGGTATGCTATGATGCAGGAAAAGGGTTAAGTAAGCATGCAGAGCTTCAGGGAGGAACTAAGAAGGTATGATATGATGCAGGAGAAGGGTTAAGTAAGCATGCAGAGCTTCAGGGAGGAACTAATAATGTATGCTCTGAAGCAGGAGAAAAGTTAAGTAAACATGCAGAGCTACAGGGAGGAACTAAGAAGGTATGCTATGATGCAGGAGAAGGGTTACGTAAGCAAGCAGAGCTACAGGGGGTAGCTAAGAATGCATGCTATGATGCAGGAGAAGGGTTAAAGGGACATGCCACCCACATTTTTTCTTTTATGATTTAGAAAGAGAATGCAATTTTAAACATCTTTCTAATTTACTTATATTATCTCATTTGTTTTATTCTCTTGATATTCTTTGATGAAAAGCATATCTAGATATGCTCACTAGCTGCTGATTGGTTGCTGCACATAGAAGCATTGTGTGATTGGCTCACCATGTGCATTGCTTTTTCTTCAACTAAGGATATTTAAAAAATGAAGCAAAATAAATAATGGAAGTAAATTGTAATGTTATTTAAATTTCTATTCTCTATCTGAATCATGAAAGAAAGATTTTGGGTTTAGCGGCCCTTTAAGTAAGCATGCAGAGCTTCAGGGAGGAACTAAGAAGGTATGCTATGGTGCAGGAGAAGGGTTAAGTAAACATGCAGAGCTACAGGGAGGAACTAAGAAGGCATGCGATGATGCAGGAGAAGGGTTAAGTAAGCATGCAGAGCTTCAGGGAGGAACTAAGAAGGTATGCTAAGATAACATATAGGATTAAAGGTAAGTGCTAAGAAGGTATGTATTGATGCAGGAGAGGGGCTTAGCGAACATATAGGACTGAAGGGAAGAGCTAAGAAGGTATGTAATGATGCAGGAGAGGGGCTTAGCGAACATATAGGACTGAAGGGAGGAGCTAAGAAGGTATGTTATGATGCAGGATAGGGGCTTAGCTAACATATAGGACTGAAGGGAAGAGCTAAGAAGTATGAATTGATGCAGGAGAGGGGCTTAGCGAACATATAGGACTGAAGGGAAGAGCTAAGAAGGTATGTAATGATGCAGGAGAGGGGCTTAGCGAACATATAGGACTGAAGGGAAGAGCTAAGAAGGTATGTAATGATGCAGAAGAGCGACTAAGATAACATATAGGATTAAAGGTAAGTGCTAAGAAGGTATGTAATGATGCAGGAGAGGGGCTTAGCGAACATATAGGACTGAAGGGAAGAGCTAAGAAGGTATGTAATGATGCAGGAGAGGGGCTTAGCGAACATATAGGACTGAAGGGAGGAGCTAAGAAGGTATGTAATGATGCAGGAGAGGGGCTTAGATAACATATAGGACTGAAGGGAAGAGCTAAGAAGATATGTAATGATGCAGGAGAGGGGCTAAGATAACATATAGGACTGAAGGGAGGAGCTAAGAAGGTATGTAATGATGCAGGAGAGGGGCTTAGATAACATATAGGACTGAAGGGAGGAGCTAAGAAGGTATGTAATGATGCAGGAGAGGGGCTTAGATAACATATAGGACTGAAGGGAAGAGCTAAGAAGGTATGCAATGATGCAGGAGAGGGGCTTAGATAACATATTGGACTGAAGGGAAGAGCTAAGAAGGTATGTAATGATGCAGGAGAGGGGCTTAGATAACGTATAGGACTGAAGGGAGGAGCTAAGAAGGTATGTAATGATGCAGGAGAGGGGCTTAGCTAACATATAGGATTGAAGGGAAGAGCTAAGAAGGTATGAATTGATGCAGGAGAGGGGCTTAGATAACATATAGGACTGAAGGGAAGAGCTAAGAAGGTATGTAATGATGCAGGAGAGCGACTAAGATAACATATAGGATTAAAGGTAAGTGCTAAGAAGGTATGTAATGATGCAGGAGAGGGCCTTAGATAATATATAGGACTGAAGGGAAGAGCTAAGAAGGTATGTAATGATGCAGGAGAGGGGCTTAGCGAACATATAGGACTGAAGGGAGGAGCTAAGAAGGTATGTAATGATGCAGGAGAGGGGCTTAGATAACATATAGGACTGAAGGGAGGAGCTAAGAAGGTATGTAATGATGCAGGAGAGGGGCTTAGATAACATATAGGACTGAAGGGAAGAGCTAAGAAGGTATGTAATGATGCAGGAGAGGGGCTTAGATAACATATTGGACTGAAGGGAGGAGCTAAGAAGGTATGTAATGATGCAGGAGAGGGGCTTAGATAACAGATAGGACTGAAGGGAGGAGCTAAGAAGGTATGTAATGATGCAGGAGAGGAGCTTAGATAACATATAGGACTGAAGGGAGGAGCTAAGAAGGTATGTAATGATGCAGGAGAGGGGCTTAGATAACATATAGGACTGAAGGGAGGAGCTAAGAAGGTATGTAATGATGCAGGAGAGGGGCTTAGATAACATATAGGACTGAAGGGAGGAGCTAAGAAGGTATGTAATGATGCAGGAGAGGGGCTTAGATAACATATAGGATTAAAGGGAGGTGCTAAAAAGATATGGTATGCATGTGCTTCACTGTGAGTTGCCAAAAGCAAACCCTGCATTGGTGCCACTGGTTGCTGCATCCACTATTACTAAGGGCTTCATAGCAGAACTGCAGTGGCACAGAATCTAAAGAGCCACCCAGGACCCGTACAGTCACAGACCTGGTCACCCTTATAGCCAATGAGAACCCTGTTGTTATGCTTGTAGTCTGTGTTTTTAAGCTGCAGCTCATTAAGATATAAAAAAGAGAGATCTCTCACTGGAGAACAATTTAAATTCTTAATAAATATATACAAAATGATTAAAATATTAAATGATCCCATTCTCAGTTTTGTATTGTAGGAAGCCGACATAAACCCTGCGGTTAGAAAAGCTCTAACCATTTTGAAAAGCATCAACCATTATAGTCAACGAAAACCTCTTGGTGGACTTACCTACTTCTGCTTAATATCAAGTAAACATAAAATTATAACAAAAATGGTCTTATCATTTGCTTAGAACAAGGTCATTTTTGAGGGCTTGAGATAGGTCAAATATTTTATATATTCCAGTGTGAGAAATCTAGGTGTCTCTTCTTCTTTGCCTTTCCTTTTCCTTCTTAGGTTTCTTCTACTGCCCTATTCTTTTGTCTCCTTTTGTTCCTCTCTCTAGAAGTAAAGTGTTTTCACAAGAGTGCTAACCCAATATGTGCAAAAAGTCGAACCTAGGATATTGTGCATGCGTTATCTTATTAACGCCTGAAGGCTCGCCGGAAACAGAAGTTAAAGACCACTGCTCCATGCCTTGTCCGCCTGCTCTGAGGCCGCGGACAGAAATGAACCCGATCCTATACGATCAGGTTGATTGACACCACCTGCTAGTGGCCGATTGGCCACGAATCTGCAGGGGGCGGCATTGCACCAGCTGTTCACAAGAACTGTTGGTGCAATAATAAATGCATCTGATGGCAATGATAAATGCAGACAGCGTATGCAGTCAGCATTTATAGATGTGCGGCGGACATGATATGCTACATCGTATCATGTCCGCTTGCACATTAATAAACATACCCCCTACTGTGCTTCTGGGTTTGCACCATTTTACCACGCAAGCACATGTTAAACTTTGTTACTAATCTTTACCTACTTTTTGTATTAAGGAATGTGGGATATCATTAGAATTTTTTTTTTAAAGATCATAAAATTTACATTGTTGCTGCTTTTTAAATGTGCTTCAACTAACCTGTCATCACGTTGCATGAGTACCTTTACATGCCATTTTTGTATATGTGTGTGCATATGTGTTTACTGAAATACATATTTTATTTATATATATATATATATATATATATATATATATATATATATATATACATAGTATATACATATATAGAGAGAGATCCAAAAAAGACAACACTCACTGGACTTTGTAAATAAAATATAACTTTTAATGATCCAAAGTTGGGGGTGAGCATCTTTATCAAATGTCCCAAGTTGGAATGGGTGATGCTTCAGGGTAGGTGCATCATCAGTGCGATGCCCCAATTTATAGCCCCTCCTGTCAGAAATTAAGATCGTTTGCAGCGGTTTGCGTATCCTCAAACCACCAATAAAAAAGTGCTGTCCAGAGTCCTCAACCAAGAAAAAAGCTTAGATGCCTTCTTTTTCAAATAAAGATAGCAAGAGAATGAAGAAAAATTGATAATAGGGGTAAATTAGAAAGTTACTTAAAATTGCATGCTCTATCTGAATCACAAAAGAAAAAATGTGGGTTCAGTGTCCCTTTAAACACTTTATTAACTATGTCTATTGCATTAATATTCTTTTTCATGTTTTCATCTACTTGATGAAGGGTTCCAATGCATATATATATATATATATATATATATATATATATATATATATATATATATATAAAAAAGTCCCACTAGCAATTTCACTCCGTATCAACATCTTTGCATCTGCAAGGGTGCATATGTCAGAAAATATTCAGAGATCCAAAAAAGACAGCACTCACTGGACTTTGTAAATAAAAATTAACTTTTAATGATCCTAAGTTAAAAATTGGGGGTGAGCATGACGTTTCGATGCTATACTAGCATCTTTATCAAATGTCCCAAGTTGGAAAGGGTGATGCTTCAGGGTAGGTGCATCATCAGTGTGATGCCCCAAGGAAGATGTGTTTGAACTGGGTGTACTGCCACAATTTATAGCCCCTCCTGTCAGAAATTAAGATCGTTTGCAGCTGTTTGCGTATCCTCTTCACGCTACAGCGTAAGGCATCCACCACGTGGTACTTGCAGCTGATTGGAGTATTTGGTTGTAAACACTGCCACTTGTTACAGCGTGAGTGCCTCGTGGCTAATTAGCATATACTTCATTATAATCGCAGTTCTCCTCCCCACAGACGTGTGTCAGACAAATCAGATGTCTATGTCGGTCACTGAGGGAATGTAGGTATACGCCCCATAGTCGTGAGTTAGACAAATAAAAAATCCACATTAGTCAATGGGAGTGTAAGCGGATACTATACACAGGCTCAATTCAAAGACGATATTCAGAGATTGTGTTCCACATATAGCGGAATGTTCCATTTTTTGTATCATCCTCTCCATTGTTGTTGTATTGATATGCGTATAAAGAGCTTGTATTGTATATCACCATCTGTGAGTTTACCAAACTCCTTACGTTTTCTGATCATAGCAGTAGAATCCTGCAAATAAGAAAAAGAGTTGCTAACTATCGGTTGAAGGTGGTAGTCGATGTATTGTGCCAGTCCTGAGCAAATGGATTCTCTGGCCAAGACTATCGGTCTACCCGGAGGACATGTGAGGGATTTGTGTATCTTGGGTAAAAGATACAGTATAGGAGTCTGTTGTTAGAAAGTCACTTTCTTGTGTCGTTATGTAGTTAATCTGTAACCCAAAATTGATGGTTTGATCAATGAGTTTTTTAAATGTATGAATGGGGTTGGAAGGGAGCTTTTTATCAGTTGAAGAGTCCGACAGTTGGCGTAGTGCCTCTAACTTATAATCGTCATAATCTTGTATCACTATCGCACCCCCTTTATCAGCAGGGTGTATGGTGATAGTGTTGTCATTCATAAGAGTAGTTAGTGCTATTTGTTCCTGTTTGGAAATGTTAGAGTAGGTACGTCTGATTTATCATTACAATCTGAACATATCATTCTAGAGAAACTCTTAATGGATGGATTAGATGTAGGTGGGTCAAAATTAGATGGCATTTTAAATCTAGCGTCAGTTTGTAGAGGCAACTTTGTCCTTAAAGAACTCTTTAATGTTCAAATGTCTCTGAAAACGATAAATATCTACTGCAGTTTGAAAAGAGTCGTGTTTCAGAGTGGGGATAAATGAAAGACCCATATTTAATAATTTGGTCTCATTGTCAGTAAGGGGTCTAGAACTAAGGTTATAGACTATGTCTGTTTCCTGTATGTGGGTTTTCTTTTTGTGCCCTCCTTGTCTAATATGCTTCCTTCTAAATTTTTTGACTGTGTTTGTAGATTTCTATTAGCTGACCTTGTAGTAATATTCCCAGTGTTGGAATGTGCACCCCCTGATTTGATGTTTGTGGTGCTTGTGTCACTACCAGAGTTTTCACCACTACTGGTATCAATTGTATCTACAATGTTTTTAGATTTAGTGAATGTGCGTCGTCTGGGATTGTAGTCCCTGCGTCTGTCTTCTTTTCCATAAAGACACTTATAAATATGCTTCTACCTGTCGTCAATTTCTACAGTAGACACTTTTCTGTTTTTAAAAGCCAATAGTTCACTGTTATATTTTTTGATCAGCGTGTCTAATTTCATGACCCAGTTAGCTGTCATTTATTTTTGTGATATTAATTTATTTTTCTGTAGAACGTACTGCCAGACAGGAATTAGACTCCTCTAACCAAGAGACACTTACAATGACAAAAAATACACCTAAGGCTACAGACCAACAATTAAACTTCATCACAACTTTCACTCCCTTACATTCCACTATATAAAAAGCTGTACGCAGCAGATGGGACATTTTGGAAACAGATAAAAGCCTCGCCAACTGGAAACAAAAACTGGCAAGATTGGTCTACAGGAGAGCGAGAAATATCAGGGACCTGCTGGTAAAAACAGACCCAAAGGGTAGTTACTTGGACTCATGGTTACAATCTAGAAGAATGGGATGTTTCCGTTGTGGTGAATGTGTGACCTGCAACACTATGCAGACCAGGGACTCTTTTCAACACCTGCATAAAAACAAACGTCATTCCATACAACATCGCCTTACGTGCAATAGCACTTTTGTCATTTATATACTGATTTGTCCATGCTCCTTGTTTTATGTGGGCAAAACGATCACCCCATTCAAGGACAGGATGGCAAAACACAGATTTTCGATCAGAAAGGCAAATCTGATCTTCCAGTTGCACAGCATTTTGTTACCCAGAAAAATAACCTGTTAAGCTTGCGATGTATGATAATTGATCATCTATCACCACAGAGGAGGGGGGGGGGGTGATTGAGCCAGAATGCTATTATAATTGGAATCCAGATGGATTTACATGTTGGACACTGTGTCCCCGAAGGGACTGAACATAAAACTTGATTTTGGGCCATTTGTTGGCTAAAAAATGTGGATGTTCTCTTCAGAAACACTCATCACAGATGAGAAGGAGTTTACATAATCTATTAAAGATCTATCTTTCCCCTATTAGGTGCAGGGGGACACTCACATATATATATATATATATATATACACATGTTTTCTTATATTCTTTCCTTTTTCATACATTATTACTAGCTCTCCATACCATAGTGGACATTGCACTGTGTACAGCTTGACATCCACCACCTAATATACCAATAAAGATGACTGAATTAGGCCAATGGTTGAAACCGCTATATGTGGGGCACGAATTGCCAATTATCAGGTTCCTTGCTTATTTGAATCACAACTGCAGAGTTTAAATAAATTATATTTGTTTCACAACTGGAGTACAGGCTATTATATCATCATAGACTGTATTTACTCAGAGTGATTTTTATAAGGAAATGCAGTAAGACTTTATATGGTTATATATTATTGTTATACCATATAAGTAATAAGTGACTGAAAATAAGTATTAATATTAATAACAACTTTTGTCATTAGTATATATATATATATATATATAAGAGAGATAGAGTTCATTATATTAAGCACTGAAGCGTGAGAGATATGAGACACACAGACTGCAGGTGCTGACAGGGGCGTGACCTGCTGCGAGACACAGCACACTGAATAGTGTTTGCAGCGTGGATATCTGAACACAGACCAGTGAGTGTATTGAGAGCTGTGAGACACGCTGAGTTGCGAGGAGCTGTCTGACACGCTGAGATGTGTGAAGCTGTGTGACGTCACAGAAAGTCCGTTACTGTCCGGTATGGGAATGAATCAAAGAAAGTTTATAACATTATCATGAAACATACGTTGCAAATGTTAGTAATATTTCAGAGACAAAGTCAGTTTAGAAATGTTCAAGAGAAAACATGACATTTGAAATTAGCCGTTAGTTTAGGCTTCCAATGTAAATTATAATTGATACAAATACCGTAGCGGTAGTAAGTAGAATCCTTCTGTTGGAAATTAAGTAGCAATTCCTGTAGAGATGTAGAGTTGAAATAAAGTAATACTTCTTGGAATAGTAAACTTCAGGATGATATGAGACTAGTTGTTATCAGTCCTTAATGAGACCAAACTGCAGCTGGTATTTGTAATCCAAATGTTGAAGTAGTAAAAGTAAATCTTCTCTTAGTATGAATGTAGCTTATAAGAAACAGAGCACTGGTTTTAGCAAACAATACTCAACAACTAAGCACTTGTTTGGGGCGTGGTGATGCCTTAAGTACAGGTGAGGAAGGTGAGTTGAGGCAAAAGGTAAAAGCAGGACTGGAATCCTTACACCAATATACTTTAGGGATGACGTATAGGTTTATCAGAGTTCAAGTGTGTATCACCTGTGTCTAAATGTTTCACCTTTTTGAATACAGATACAATACAAGCTCTTTATCTGCATATCGATACAACAACAATGGAGAGGATGATACAAAAAATTTAAAATTCCGCTATATGTGGAATATATTTGAATTGAAGGAAGAGCCCGTGTATAGTATCCACTTACACTCCCATTGACTAATGTGGATTTTTGATTTGTCTAACTCACGACTATGGGGCGTATACCTACATTCCCTCAGTGACCAACATAGACATCTGATTTCTCTGACACATGCCTGTGGGGAGGAGAACTGTGATTATAATGACGTATATGCTAATTAGCCATGAGGCACTCACGCTGTAACAAGTGGCGGTGTTTACAACCAAATACTCCAATCAGATGCAAGTACCACGTGGTGGATGCTTATGCTGTAGCGCGAAGAGGATACGCAAACAGCTGCAAACGATCTTAATTTCTGACAGGAGGGGCTATAAATTGTGGCAGTACACCCAGTTCAAACACATCTTCCTTGGGGCATCACACTGATGATGCACCTACCCTGAAGCTTCACCCTTTCCAACTTGGAACATTTGATAAAGATGCTAGTACAGCATCGAAACGTCATGCTCACCCCCAATTTTTAACTTTGGATCATTAAAAGTTAATTTTTATTTACAAAGTCCAGTGAGTGCTGTCTTTTTTGGATCTCTGAATATTTTCTGACATATGTACCCTGGCAGATGCAAAGCAGTTAATACGGAGTGCAATTCCTATTCATTGGAACCCTTCATCAAGTAGATGAAAACATGAAAAAGAATATTAATGCAAAAGACATAGTTAATAAAGTGTTTAAAGGGACACTGAACCTACATTTTTTCTTTTGTGATTCAGATAAAGCATGCAATTTTAAGTAACTTTCTAATTTACCCCTATTATCAATTTTTCTTCGTTCTTTTGCTATCTTTATTTGAAAAAGGAAGCATCTAAGCTTTTTTCTTGGTTGAGGATTCTGGACAGCACTTTTTTATTGGGGGATGCATTTATCCACCAATCAGCAAGGACAACCCAGGTTGTTCACCAAAAAAGGTCCGGCATCTAAACTAACATTCTTGCATTTCAAATAAAGATACCAAGAGAATAAAGTCAATTTGATAATAGGAGTAAATTAGAAAGATGCTTAAAATTTCATGCACTATCTGAATCATGAAAGAAAAAATTTGGGTTCAGTGTCCCTTTAACTATGTATTTACTGTAAATATCTGGCACATAGCAGAACATGTTCTATGTATTTATATAAAGATATTTTTATATAGTGTATATATATAGATATCTATATCTATCATATATATATATATATATATATATATATATATATATATATAAAGGTATAGATATATAAAGGTATAGATATATATTGTACCAAAATACCATCATATATATATATATATATGTATATATATATATATTTTTATATATATATATATATATATATATATATATATATAAATATGTATTTCTGAATAAATATATGTGAAGAACATTGGAATGTGAAATATTCATATTTTCATGTTGGGTTAGCGCACTTGAGAATATGCGATCGGGTTTGTGAGCGAGTAGAGCGTTAGATTTTGTTTCCACTTTTCTTGTTCTATTTAGTTCTATGGGGGTATACATTAACACGATATGCTAAATTTGCCTTGCCTTGCTGCGTATTGGGGTTAACGCTTATGCGAAAACTATTTACTTTCAACTTGTAATACGTGCACCACCCAATGCACGCAAAAAGCTTACTTCTAGCAAGTGAGTGGGAGCATTAAATACTGCTCCACTTGTAATATATATTATTTAAGTAACTTTTAAATATTTTTTTCTCTCTATAGATTATTCTCCCTTCATCACTATTTGAATAGAAATAATAGACTTGGATAACTTAGGTACCTCATGGGGCAACCATTACTTTATAGAAACAAAATATTTACATTGTATTCTTTTCACAACTATCATTTTAAGAAATACAGGTGTCCTTTTTTCCCAGACTAATCTTTACTTTGGATACTATTTTTTAGTATTCAGCGTCCCTTTAATCAGATCTGCAGTTGCAGACTTCAAAATAAAACAAAACTGCAGACACAGAAAAGCACACAGAACAAAATGATGTATTATGATTTTATGTGTGCCATATTGCTGACATTAATGGTCAAGATATAGGGATGTTTTCTATATCTTTAAATTGCTGTGTACAGAAAGCATATGTTCTAATTTAGCCACTAAAAACAGGAGGTGTTAGAAATATGTCTCATCATCGTTCAGCTTACCTCAGCCAAAGTCCAGTATTGCATGAAGCACAAATTATAAAATATTCTTAGATTTGTTTCCAATAATAGTTGCACCCTAATCGTGGGGAACTTGCTGTGGTTGTTATTTTTAACAATCATACACCTGCATCATAAAACCTGCTGAATTTGTAAAATTTGGCTTATAGTAAACTTATGAACTTGATGTAACCTTTGGAATAAAAAATCTGCATTCAGCATTCTAATGTTACAACAAATTTTATTCTATGGACATTATTACTGTTGGTACTACAGTGCTTAAATGAGTAGTCCAGCATACTATCAAAAAAAGAATAATGGACTATTAAAATGTAGCCAAAACATTATATTTTACTTTTTACTGCTTATTTCATAATTAAAAGAACATTTTCATTTTCTGTAACAGTTGTTAGATTTAATTATGGATATACTCTTTTTCTTCAAAAGTCTGTTTTATAATATCTTGTGCATTGTATGATAAGTTAAAAGCATTTCTTTCATTTTAACTTTAAATATTGTGACATTTTTGCTTAAATATTTTTTTTTTCTACATTATTCAGCTATATATAGATTTTTATAAGCCTTCACCTCTTAGCTTCCAATGCGTGGTACCAGGGCACAAATACATAAAGTGTTGTGACAGTTGAATTTTATTCATATTTAGTTACACAGCACTACAGCTTTATACGATAACATTAATGATACATAAAAAAAAGTCCTGGCTGCAATAAGAGGTTGAATGTTGGCACTATACTGTATTCATTGCGGTATTTGGAGTTACAGTAGGTGAATGCATTGAGTCATCTAACACATACTCTGATGCTTTCAGTAAGTAGACAAAAGCTGTAATCAGCAATATTATAAATGATAGTTTAAATCTTGTTACAAGTGTTCTGATAAAATATATGGTGCTTGATCAGTAAACTGTTTTGCTAATTCTGTAAGAGGTGTACAAATGGGTTAGCAAAAAAAAACCTGATGAATATTAGTGTCTGGAACAAGAAGTTGGCAAAGCCAATCTGCAGATCGTAAGAATTCAGCTGAAGTGTTATGTTCAGATGTCAATAAAGTTGAGAGTATTGAATGGCTGTTAGTTTGGTGTATGAGCTACATCAGGAGGAAAAAACAAACAAAATTATTTTAATCGTGGATAAAATGAGCAGTCAAAGAAAAGTCTGGTCAAGTTCTGATGATTTATTAAGAAGCACATGACTCATAATGGAAATTGTCTCTTTTTCAGAGACACAAACCCATACACACTGAACAGAAGTGCAAAAAGCTATGTGTAAGAGGCTACATATCAAAATTTACGGCAGCCCAAAATTTATACTCAGAAACATTTTTATTTCATTTTTAAAGCCTTTAAAAAGGTCAAAAAGTGTTAGATAAGGGTTCAATCATGAACTGATACCACACATTTCAAAGGTTGAGTTGCATCCGATTACATTAAAGCAGTGTTTTTCAACCAGTGTGCCGTGGCACACTAGTGTGCCGTGAGAGATCCTCAGGTGTGCCACGGCAGACTGACAACAGTGTGACATATTTTTTAAACTTTGCTTGTTTTTTACTCCCAGTGCAGGGGTAGTTTGTAGGAGGCATGGCATAACAGCACAATACATACAGTATGTGTGTGTTTGTGTGTATGTGTATATATATGCTGTATTAGGCTACAATGTGTGATTTTTTTAACATTTTGGGATGGTGGTGTGCCACAGGATTTTTTAATGTAAAAAAGTGTGCCACGGCAAAAAAAAGGTTAAAAATCACTGCATTAAAGCACTGCTTTTTAAACCTGTCCTCAGGCCTCCCTAACATTCAGATTTTGAGGATATCTGAACTAGAGCACTGGTGAAATAATGAGCTGATTAGTAACCATCGGCTAGACTACGAGTTTTGCGATAAGAGCGACTCGGTCCTAATTTGCAAGTTATTTCCACCGCTCACCTCCCTATAGCGCTGCTATTACAGGTTTGCATAAATCCGGCGTTAGCAGGCAATATTGCAGCATTGAGCAAAATTGAGCTCCATACCACACTCAAATACCAGGGCTGCTTTGAGTTGGATTTACGTGCTCGTGCACGATTTCCCCATAGACATCAATGGGGAGAGATGGCTAAAAAAGCCTAACACCTGCAATAAAGGAGCGTAAAGCTCCGTAACGCAGCCCCATTGATCCCTATGGGGAAACAAAATGTATGTTTACACCTAACACTCTAAAATAAACCCTGAGTCTAAACACCCCTAGGGGCCTATTTATCAAAGGTCTTGCAGACCTGATCCAACAGTGCGGATCAGGTCCGCAAGACACTCTCCGTATTCAGCATTGCACCAGCAGTTCACAAGAGTTGCTGGGGTAACGCCGCCCCCTGCAGACTCGTGGCCAATCGGCCGCCAGCATGGGGGTGTTAATCAACCCGATCGTACTCGAGCAGGCGGACAGGGTTATGGAGCAGCGGTCTTTGTGAACGCTGCTTCATAACTGCTGTTTCTGGCGAGTCTGAAGACTCGCCAGAAACACGAGCCCACAAGCTCCCCCCTAATCTGCCGCCCCCGACATTGCCGCCACCTACATTATACTTATTAACCCCTAATCGTCCGCCCCCGACATTGCCGCCACCTACATTACACTAACACCTAACTTTACACTACAATTAAATCAATTACATTAATTAAATATAATTATCTAAATTAAAACCCCCCCACTAAATTACACAAAATAAAAAAGAAATGATCAAATATTTAAACTAATTACACCTAATCCAATAGCCCTATCAAAATAAAAAAGCCCCCCCCGAAATAAAAAAACCCTAGCCTAAACTGCCAATAGCCCTTAAAAGGGCCTTTTGCGGGGCATTGCCCCAAAGAAATCAGCTCTTTTACCTGTAAAAAAAAATTCAAACAACCCCCCCAACAGTAAAACCCACCACCCACACAACCAAACCCCCAAATAAAAACCTATCTAAAAAACTTAAGCTCCCCATTGCCCTGAAAAGGGCATTTGGATGAGCATTGCCCTTCAAAGGGCATTTAGCTCTTTTTCAGCCCAAACCTTAAGCTAAAAATAAAACCCACCCAATAAACTCTTAAAAAAACTAACTAACCTCTGAAGGTCCACTTACAGTTTTTGAAGACCGGACATCCATCCTCAACGAAGCGGCAGAAGTCCTCAGCGAAGCCGGCAGAAGTCTTCATCCAAGTGGTCCGAATTCTTCATCCAAGCGGGCCGAAGTCTTCATTCAAGTCAACAGAAATCTTCATCCAGACGGCATCTTCTATCTTCATCCATCCAATGCGGAGCGGCTCCATCTTCAAGACATCCGGTGCAGAGCATCCTCTGACGACATAGAAACATAGAAACATAGAACTTGACGGTAGATAAGAACCAAAAAGGCCCATCAAGTCTACCTATATTACATGTTACTTTTTCCTTAGGATAGCCTTATGCATGTCTCAGGCATTTTTAAATTCCTTTACAGTCTTTGTGTTTACCACCTCAAATGGAAATTCATTCCATGAATCCACCACCCTTTCTGTAAAAAAATGCTTCCTTAAATTTCTCCTGAATCTGCTACCCTCTAACTTTAGATTGTGACCCCTTGTTTTGGCATTTATTTTTTTGTGAAAAATGCTTTCAGCTTCTATTTTATTAAATCCCTTCATATATTTGAAGGCTTCTATCATGTCACCTCTTTCCCTTCTATCCTCTAAGCTATACATATTTAGATCATAGAGTCTTTCTTTGTACGTTTTATATTTTAGACCATGTACCATTTTAGTAGCCCTCCTTTGGACAGCTTCTAGTTTATTTATATCTTTCTGAAGATATGGTCTTCAGAACTGTACACAGTATTCCATATTTGGTCTAACTAATGATCGTAAAGTGGCATAAGAACCTTGCTATTTCTGCTACTAAAACCTCTTCCAATGCAACCAAGCATTTGACTGGCCTTGCTGGCTGCACTGCGGCATTGTGTACCAAATTTTAAATCATCTGAAATAATAATTCCCAAATCCCTTTCTTCTTTAATTACAGTCAGTAATGTACCATTGAGACTATAATCGGCCTTTTGGTTTTTGGATCCTATATGCATAATTTTGCTCTTGGTAATATTAAATTTCAGATCACATTTATTTGACCATTCCTCTAGTTTATTAATATAACAGATCATTTGATCAACTCCGCCTGGAACATCGACCCTGTTTTTTTGTATCATCAGCAAACAAGCAAACCTTCCCCTTAAAGGGACATTATACACTCATTTTTTCTTTGCATAAATGTTTTGTAGATGATCTATTTATATAGCCCATAAAGTTTTGTTTTTTAAAAAAATGTATAGTTTTGCTTATTTTTAAATAACATTGCTCAGATTTTCAGACTCCTAACCAAGCCCCAAAGTTTTATGAGAATACCGTCAGCTACCTACTCCAGCTTGCTCCTGTTTGTATAAAGGGTCTTTTCATATGCAAAAGAAGGGGGAGGGGGAGTGTCTTATTTCCCACTTGCAGTGGGCTTTCCAGCTACCTTTTCAACAGAGCTAAACTGAGAGCTTCTAAGTAAGTTTTTAAACAGTTTTATACTGGATTTTTATATCAGTATCTGTGCATTGTATTCTTTATAGTAGTGTCTATTACATGCAGTTATATGAAAATGAGTGTATACTGACCCTTTAAGCCCACTTCCAATATCACTTATGAACATGTTAAACAGAACAGGCCCAAGAACTGACCCTTGGGGAACACCACTAGTAACTGATGCCTCATTTGAATGTACTCCATTAATTGAAACCCTCTGTCGTCTATATTTAAGCCAGCATTCTACCCACTTAACAATCTTAGCATCTATTCCAAGGCATGCTCTGGGGGACAGATGGGTATATTAACTCTATCCCCCTTCATTAGTTTAAATTTCTACTAATAAAGTCTTTAAATTATTTACTCAATACCCCCGTCCCTTTAATATCCAGATGCAAACCATCCTTCTTATACAAGCTGCTATCAAGCCAAACAGGGCTTTGAAGGCTAACAAAACCATATCTTCTCTCCCTACACCACCTCTCTAACCAAGAGTTAAATTCTATAATACCCTGCATTCTTCCTTCTTCCTGTCCAGACACAGGTAAAACAGCAGAAAAGGACACAGATGCAGCCACATGATCTAAACAACTTCCTAGTTTAAAAAAATCCTTTTGCACAGCAAAAACATAATTTTAGTACCTAGGTGAACAATAACATCTAACTCACTGTCTTTTCTAGCTGCCTTAACAATTCTTGAAATACGATTTAAACAACGACAGCTAACGAAGAATGAATGATTCCAAAAAGGAGGATAGCAGCACCACCAATATTGAAGTAAAAAGTATTTATTTAAGCCAACATAGCAAAACGACAATGTTTCGGATTTACATCCTTAGTCATGTCTATTTTACAATAAAATAAAATCAGCCTTATAATGGCTCAAAGCCACACCCACATCCCTATACCTGGGTTAACCCTTTCTTTACATCATTAAATTTTAACATAATAACAGCTCCAACTAGTGGTTGCACAATATCATGACTTGTCATAATATAACAGCTTTTCAAAGGTACACATAGTAATATAATGGTAGCTCCACCTAGTGGATGCACAACTTTACCCCTTGCCAATTGCATATATTAAAATAATAATAAAGGCATACATTCCAATCCAGTTCTCTATTCATCCCACCTGGGGTCATGGTCCCCAATTCATGTATCCAGTATAACTCTCTACACTGTAAGGTTTTAACCCTATTACCGCTCCTTCTTGGGATTTTTATCTCTTCCAAAATTTGAAACCTAAGTTGATTTATTTGATGGCCTGCTGTAATGAAATGGTTTGAGACTGGTGCCTCCAGGTCCCCTGTTCTTATATTACTTTTATGTTGGTTTATTCACTCATGGACATTGCGGGTGGTCTAGCCAATGTATCCCAACCCACATGGGCACTTAATTAGGTAGACCGCAAAATTTGTGTTACATGTATAGTGGTCTTTTAGCTTATATTTTTTACCTGTACGGGGATGGGTGCAAATAGGGCCTTTAATGATGCCATTACAATTCTGACACCTTAAACAGGGGAAGCATCCCAAATTTTTTTTGACTTAGGACCTTTTTAGGGCCAACATCCGCTTTGACCAATGTGTCCTTTGAATTTCTGCCTCTCCTAAAGGCAGATATAGGGGGATTTTCAAACTCACTCACATCAGGATTTAAAACCTCCAATACATGCCAATGCTTGTGTAATATTTTTTGTATTTGATTACTCCAGAGAGAGTACTCATTCACAAAAATCATCCTAGGGGTTTTAACAACTTTAGGTTTTTCTCTCAGTAAAGTGGCCCTAGGGGTTTCTAATGTGGCTATCATTTCTCTTTTAATCATATCCACAAGATATCCTCTCTGTATGAAACGTTTACCCATCTCAGAAAGCCTCTCTTCGATCAAATTTTCATCGGAGACAATTCGTCTCACTCGCATAAATTTGCTTTTTGGCAAACTTTTCACCAGAGCTGGAGTATGTGCACTGGCAAAGTGCAACAAATTGTTGCAATCTGTGTCTTTTTTGTACAGATCCACAGCCAACACATTACCTTCCTTATATACCATAGTATCAAGGAAGTCTATCCTCTCTTCACTTACATTTAACTTAAACTTTATATGTTGTGTGGCACTGTTAAGATCCTTTACAAAATCCTCCAGGGTTCCAATGTTGCCCAACCATACGCCAAATATATCGTCTATATAACGCCACCAGGTGGCACCATATAGAAGAAACAATGGATGATCATAAATGGAACAGCCAATAGAATGCAAGCTCAATCCTATTGGCTGATTGCATCAGCCAATAGGATTTTTTCACCTTTAATTCCGATTGGCTGATAGAATTCTATCAGCCAATCGGAATTCAAGGGACGCCATCTTGGATGACGTCCCTTAAAGGAACCTACATTATTCATTAGCCGTCGTCATAAGAGGATGCTCCGTGCCGGATGTCTTGAAGATGGAGCCACTCCGTGCCGGATGGATGAAGATAGAAGATGCCGTCTGGATGAAGACTTCTGCCGGCTTGGATGAAGACTTCAGCCCACTTGGATGAAGACTTCTGCCACTTCATTGAGGATGGATATCCGATCTTCAAAAACTGTAAGTGGAACTTTGGGGGTTAGTGTTAGGTTTTTTTAAGGGTTTATTGGGTGGGTTTTATTTTTAGCTTAAGGTTTGGGCTTAAAAAGAGCTAAATGCCCTTTTAAGGGCAATGCTCATCCAAATGCCCTTTTCAGGGCAATGGGGAGCTTAGGGTTTTTAGATAGGTTTTTATTTGGGGGGTTGGTTGTGTGGGTGGTGGGTTTTACTGTTGGGGGGTTGTTTGTATTTTTTTTACAGGTAAAAGAGATGATTTCTTTGGGACAATGCCCCACAAAAGGCCCTTTTAAGGGATATTGGCAGTTTAGTTTAGGCTAGGGTTTTTTTTTATTTTAGGAGGCTTTTTTTATTTTGACAGGGCTATTGGATTAGGTGTAATTAGTTTAAATATTTGATAATTTCTTTTTTATTTTGTGTAATTTAGTGTTATTTTTTTTGGAATTTAGTTAATTGTATTTAATTAATGTAATTTATTTAATTGTAGTGTAAGTTTAGGTGTTAGTGTAACTCAGATTAGGTTTTATTTTACAGGTATATTTGTATTTATTTTAGCTAGGTAGCTAGTAAATAGTTAATAACTATTTAGTAACTAGTCTACCTAGTTAAAATAAATACAAACTTGCCTGTGAAATAAAAATAAAGCCTAAGATAGCTACAATGTAACTATTAGCAGATTAGGGGTTAATAATATTTAACTAGTGTTTACGATGTGGGAGTGTGGTGGTTTAGGGGTTAGTATGTCTATTATAGTGGCAGCGATGTCCGGAGCGGCAGATTAGGGGTTAATAATTTTATTTTAGTGTTTGCGATGGGAGTTAGTGTACTTTTTAGCACTGTAGTTATGAGTTTTATGTTACGGCTTTGTAACATAAAAGCCATAACTACTGACTTTCAGTTTACGGTACGGATCTTGACAGTATAGGCTGTACCGCTCACTTTTTGGCCGGACAGGCAAACTCGTGATACCGGCGCTGTGGAAGTCCCATTAAAAAAGGACTTTTTGAAAGCTGCAGTAGTTACGTTGCGTTACAGCCAAAAAGTGTGCGGTACAGGTGTGCCTGCAAAACTCGTAATACCAGCGGTAGTGAAAAAAAGCCATAACGCTGCTTTTTCACTCATACCGCAAAATTCGTAATCTAGCCGTAAATTATTTTACTTGCTCTCACCAAAGGTAATCTTGAAAATCTGGCTTGTTATTTAGGCCTGAACGCAGGATTGAAAACCAGTTCTTTAAAGGCATACTAAAGTCGAAATCAAACTTTAATTATTCAGATAGAGCATGAAGTTTTAAGATACTTTTTAATATACTTCTATTATCAAATTGTGCACAGACTTTTTATCTGCACACTTTCTAAAACACCAGCTCCTACTGAGTATGAGCAAGAGTTCACAGTGTATACTTATATGAGTCTGTAATTGGCTGATGGCTATCACATGATATAGGGGGTCAACAAATTGAATTTAATTGTAAAAATTGTCAGAAAATAATCTACTGCTCATTTAAGTCTACACCAATAGACTTAATGTTTGAAAAGATAGATAATGCCATTTATAACTCATTCCCCAGTGTTGCATAACCAACACTGTTATATTAATATACTTTTTACCTCTGTGATTACCTTGTATGTTAGCCCCTGCAGACTGCCCCCATAGCTCCGTACTATTTACACTTATATTTTAGCCTAATGAATAACCCCACGGGTGTGAGCACAATGTTATCTTTAGGACACACATGAACTAGCAGTGTCTTGCTGGGAAAAGCTATAAATTTAATTCTGTGATCAAATTTGCTTTGTTCTCTTGGTATCTTTTATTGAAGAGTAAAACTAGGTAGGCTCATAAGAGCTCAGGAGTGTGCACTCAGGGCCGGACTGGGAAATCAGACCGGCCCTGGAAATTTGTATAGACCGTCCCAGCCACGCCCCCTACAGCACATCCATGCCCCCTACAGCACAGCCACGCCCCCTACAGCACAGCCACGCCCCATACGGCACAGCCACGCCCCCTACAGCAAAGCCAACTATGCTTATTAAAAAAGAAGAGAAATAGTTTTTTTTTTTATATAGACCAATCATTGCAATGAAATGGATTAATAGAGAGAGTCATACTTGAAACTGTTTATAAGCAAACAACAAGGCAGTCTTTGAAATAAGTATTTTGTTTTAAAAATATATAATCACACCCTTAAGTTGCAAATCACAATTGACTACACAGCAGTGCACCCAGCCTCAGTTATACGTATCAGTAGTTTGATATTGCTAAGGATTTATATGTTTACAAGACAGCTTTGCCCCCAGTTGTGTCACCCACCTACATTAGCCTAAGTTGCACTCACCTCAGTAGCCTGCTGTCTCTGGAGTGCCACCTGGGCTGCCATGACTCTCTGCCTTTCCACCACACCACCAGCAGACAGTTGGCACACTGACAGTCTCTCCAGCGGCAAAAGCACGTGTGCCCCTTCAGGCAGGACACTACCCCATGGTTCCTGCACCTGGCACACTTGGGAGTCCTGCAGAGCTTCCTCTGCTCCGCCTCTGTGCCGACTTTCTCTGCTGGCTTCTGTGCTCTCCACGTCTATCTCTGAGTCCCCAACTAGAGAGGAGGAGTTAGGAGTAAAAAGTGGAAGTGGAGGAAGAGGATGGAAGGGCTGCTGCAGCCGATGTGGCCATGCCATGCACACTTCTCTAGCCTGCAGCTGCCAACACTGAGCTAGGAGAGAGGGGGCGGTCCCAATCCTACTGTAATCAATAGGCAACAGCAGAGAGACGCTCTAAATCTAAAGTGATAAAACTTTGCTGCAATCTGCTCTGACCTGCTATAACTTCAAATTCACCCAATAAATGCCTTGTTCAACCCACATACAAACTCTGCTGCATTTATTTTACCTAGCAAACAAACAAAACAAAATTACACTTTAAACGTCCTATAAATTTACTGTCTAAATCCACTGATATCTACAACATACAAATTAAACTGTTTAAACAAATTAAATAAAATTCAGATTTCATAGTGTACTGCTAAATTGCACTAAATTTGTTTCCATTTAAATTGCAGAGAATACCCCTTATCACAATACAGGGATTTCAATGTTTTGGTTATTTTTGCATCCTCATAGATCTGTCTGCTAAATGGCCAAAACACCCACTGCCCTGAATTTCTGTGTTATTTTAACCTCCAAAGAGAAGTCAGCCTGTAAAAAAGATGTGACATTTTGTTAAATGTCACAAATATTTAGTAAACCTGTGAACATTTTACAGTTCTTTGGTCTTATGAGGAGACTTCCTTTGATCCTTTCTAGTGTTCTATTCACCTGTCACTCTGCTCCCTCCTCAGTCCCCCCGCCTCCCAGTCCCTCACCTGCAGTGCTCAAACTCGGCGGCTTGGCCACTGCCCTGCGCTCCCTGACTCATGTGTGGTGGCGCTGGCTGGCGCTGACTGTGCTCATTGATCTCCTCATGTCACTCTGTGCAGCTGCCGACGGCCAGCTCATGCCCTGCCCACCGGGATTTTTTCCAGTATCCTGGAGGCCCAATCCGGCACTGTTAGGACTCTATGGCAGCAGTATTTTGAAACATTGTATAACAAAGCTACAAATAATGTTGCAAAACAATACTGCCATAGAGAACTAAAGACGTGAATTGTGAACACTCCTAGGGGTCCACTTATTAATGTGGGGACGGACATGATCATATATAGCGGATCATGTCCGCCGCACATCGATAAATGCTGACAGCATAATTTATCATCGCTAGCAGGGGGTGTCAATCAGCCCGATCATATTTGATCGGGCGGATTGCTATCTTAGGACCACTGCTTCTTAACTTCCGATTCAGCCGGAACTGAAGCGGAGTGGGTCAGAGGCAGCATCCGCTGCTTCATAAATAGACACCCTAAGCTCTTTTGAGCCTACTTGGTTTTACTCTTCAATAAAAGTTACCAAGAGAACAAAGCTAATGTGATAACAGATAAAAGAAGTAAATTGGAAAGTTGTTTAAATGTGCATGCTCTGTCTGAATCATGAAAGTTTAATATTGACTTCACTGTCCCTTTAAATACAGGAGTGATTAGTTTAGTGTAAATTCTCACTCTCTGTGTAGCAGTTAATCTTTGCAGCCTAGTTAACGTCCCACCCACGTTAGTGACATAAGTCTCTATAATGATCTGATGTGCTTATAACCAATCCTATTGGATTTTTAAGCCTATTACATAAACATTTTAATTAACTACATAGTAATAAAGGACAACTGGGAGCTCTGAACTACTGGGTGTTCCTGAGTAGATAGCTAGTTGTTTATTTGATATATAATGCTCTTCTTCAATCTGTTAAACAGTGTCCTAAAATGTTTTCAACTCATTCCCATCCATAAGGTTTTTTACTGTAAAAAAACGTGCTGGCTACCTTGCACTGAGGATCCTCATCAAGTTATTCTAATTGACCAGAAAACATCTTTACTTAAAGGGACAGTCAACACAAAAATTGTTATTGTTTAAAAAGATAGATAATGCCTTTATTGCCCATTCCCAGCTTTGCACAACCAACATTGTTATATTAATATAGTTTATGACCTTTAAACCTCTAAATCTCTGCCTGCTTATTTATTAGCATTTCTCAACAGGGGGCTGCTAGTTCATGTGAGCCATATAGATAATATTGTGCTCACACCCGTGGGTTGTGCACAACACAGCACTAATTTGCTTAAATGCAAGTCAGTAGATAATAAATAACAAGTCATGTGATCAAGGGGCTGTCAGAAGAGGGAATCACAGAGGTAAAATGTGTATCAATATAACCATGTTTTCTATGCAAAACTGGGGAATGGGTAATAAATATCTATCTTTTTAACATTTTTTTTTAGTTGACTGCCCCTTTAAGTTTCACATTATTGTTTTATAATTTAAGCACTTTTTATCTTGTTCCAGTTTGAGTAAAATATCTTAGTTTTCAGTCCAGCTTTTGTGGGGAGCTGTCAATCTCACACATGCCCAATTCCCATTTTTACAAACACTATTGTTTTCTGATTTTATTATAATCTGAATTTAAAATAACACTTTTAAACTCTGAAACATGGTCAGATTTACAATTAAATATTCAGAAAATTCTTTCATGACTTGCAAGCTATAAAAATGTTAATTAAAACGAAGACAAAATGATTGTAAAGGCCTAAATGTACAAGTCATAAATTAAGATTGTTAGGAATATTAAATAAACTGTAGTAAAATACACAACAGTAATCAAGTTTTAATTTAACTTTTTTGGTTCCTATGTTGGACTGTGAAAATGTATGTATGTTCTATTTTTCCCATGTATACCCAATGTAAATAACATGGATGGATAACTAATTTAAAAAAACATACTTCTAATAGTTTGCAATAGCATTGGTAAAAATGTCAAGACATTGAAGATTTGACTCTAAAAAACTGGAGTGAAGTCCATAATGTCACACGTGAGACAGGAAATGTTCTCCTTTATAGTTACTATTAATACAGTATATGTGAAGTTTTACCCTTCAATTTGCTAAGGTGCTAGTGAGTTGTAACCTGTTGGATTTATTTTGATATGGTTCTTTTCATCATGGATAGAGCGTTATTTATTTTCATTCATTGTAAACCTATGCTTGTAGTGATTTTGTTTATTATATCTAATAAGGCATTAGTAGTAGGCAGTGATTTTTTTTGTAAAAGAAAAAGTGCTGGTAATTATTTATTATTTATTGATATATTGTGCTCTGTAACTTTAAGAAAACCAAAGGGACAAAGGTATTTACAATGCATGATATATTTTGCAGTCCCCTCTTGAGTATTTACACAATGGTTATAAATATTACCAGTTATGAGATGGCTGAGGTGGTGGTAATTAGTACCAGTGAGTACCCCCCCGAAAAAAAAACCATCAGTAGGGATGAAAGGATGTTGTTTTTTTAAAATTTGAATGAAAGATCAATTTTCTATCTAAAGAAACATTTACATAACAAGTGACTAGTTAATGCTACCGTGAGCTTGCAGTAGAAATTAGCGCTCAGAAAATAAACCAGAGATCAGATCGCTGGTTAATTTCTAAAAGTGCCCCAATTGCCTCCAAAATAAATTATATTTTAGTTTTTTTATTTCAATTTTATTTATAGTTTTTAAAATAAATAACAACTGCACAAAGCAGTTTTAAGGCACTAAAGTTGGTGGGAGTGGGGTGTTAGAAAAAAGTGCCTTTACATTGCAGTCTATGGGGACTGTGTGTTCCCAGTAAATACATACATATATACATACATACATATATATATTTACAATATGCTGCCCATTGCTGCGCAACTTACACCCTTTGCTGCGCTAGGTGCTCAGCCGTGTCTCACGGCATTAGAATGAGTTTTCCATTGGAGCCTATAGAAGCAGGTTTTCGTGAGCTCAATACTTCCGTGCAATGCGAACGCATAGTCACTTTCGCATTGCACCTAACTGGTAATACCAGTCCACTATACGTGCGCTAATATTATTAAGTTGAGCGTAAATATTGCTTTTTCTAAAGCGATGATTTGCGCTCAATTTATAATCTAGCCAAAAATAAGAATAATAAAAAAATCTTAAAATGCACAGAAAGGATATAGTCCTCAAACTTCTGTCCAGCAAATGCCATTTGTGATATATAAAATCTTCTTTTATAAACATAAGAAAGCAAATGAAAATAGACAATTGTTAAGTCCTACTAAGTGAGCCATATACATATACATATAATATAAGAACTGTATACACGTTCCTCAGAGCTGTAACTAAGCTCTAAGTGTAATCGTATGTAATCAAAATCTTCTTAAAGAAGTATAATAGGAAATACAGAACATAGGTAAGTGTAAAATCATTTATTACAGAACTGACAGCCACTCAGGATATTAAGGGATTTACAAAATCCAAACTGCTATGCAAGTAAAATAAGACCATGTTATAATGGTGACATACGTCATCAGGAGGGTGGGACTATCGATTTAACTACAGAACTTGCTGTTGAATAAAATGTTATAATGGCGTCTATTTTGATTGTATAACAGTAACAGTTTGTATTGTGGAATTATTCTGTGTAATAAATGATTTTTATGTATCAGAATATCGTATTTACTGAACAGAAGTTTGAGGACTATATCCTTCTTAGTGCGCTTTTACACATTTTAAAAAAAATTCAATGCAGAAATGTATAATTCTAGTATTCCAAATTAGAAGTTTAAAGCTTAACATTTGTTTACAAGGATATGAAAGATAAACGTTCTGCAAACATTTACGTTGCGGCGCAGCCAACATTTGTTATCTCTAATGAATTTAGCAAATTTTCACAGATCAGTTTGTAGTATTATTTTTGCTTCTAAAGAGCAGTCCATTTACCATAGACTGGCCTGGAGATGTTGAAACTATAAAGACAATAATGTGTTCCCGGGCAGTAGTTATTATAACAGCTTATTAAAAACAACCACTGCTCAGTTGAATATTAATAATTTGAAATGGGTGGTAAACAAGGTAAAATAAATACATTCCAAGCTTTCCTAAGTAGTACTGTGTACAGCATGAGATGGCGAACGTCTTGCATAACACATAGTAATCTTTAAAATGCCTCATGAAACTTTGTGGTCACAATTTAATGGGATGTTGTACAAGGAACCATCTATCTTATACATCTCTTTCCAGTCTCCTGTAAGTTGAGTAGATGCTATTTAGTTGATAAGCTTGTCACAAAATATTACATTGGCGCCACAAATGGCACTGATGTTGGGTTAAAATGTATGATCCCATAAATCTAGAAGGTCACTCTGCTTGTTAATTAATAGCAAAGACCACTTCTAATCCACCAAAATACTTGTGTTTGTTTCTTTATACATGAGTTAAAGGTACAGGAAAAAAACATGGTTGGTGTGGGCGAATGGGGTATTGGTTTAATATAGGCAAATGAGGTGCTGCATTGTAATGTAGGTAACTAGTACCTAAAGCCTTTATTTCCATAGCATTTCCATGTGTTTTGTTATACAAACTAGCAAGAGATAATTTTTTACTTTGGGCCTAAACAAGTGCAAAATTTTACAGCAATATTTTGCATTGCGCTCAAGCGCAACACTTAAAACATAATTTATAATTACTTAAAGGGATATTAAACCCCACATTTTTCTTCCATAATTCAGATAGAGGATGCAATTTTAAACAACTTCCTAATTTACGCGTATTATTAATTTTTCTTCGTTCTCTTGATATCTTTATTTAAAAAGCAGGAATGTATTGTGGGTAGCACTTGCTGATTGGTGGCTAAATATATGCCTTTAAAAGTATAGGGGAAGCTAAAAAAGTTTTGTCCATGTTAAGATACTTTGGTTAAAATATTTAACCATCCACTTTTAATACCAGATTATGTGTTTTTCCTTGTGGGAGACTGAGCGCAAGATAACACACGTTGCACTTGTAATCTAACTCTTTATGTTTTCCATCTCTTTTCTTATAGAAAAATGTAAGAGATAAGAATAGATATACCACATAGCACAATTTATAGGCCTTAATAATCAAAACTTCTCCTGCTTGGAGAGAAATTATAATGCACACTTCACAGGGGCAGAACTCACTGAATTCTCTAATAAAAAGGGCCAAACCTGGAAGTTTCATAGAGAATAAAGATGCCTCCCATAACTCTTTCTATTCAGATGAGATGATATAAAATAATCATCCAACACTGTGAGACCTCTCACAAGGTACTTAAAAACGCACATTTTACTATAGTTCTAATAGTGGTGTTCATTGCATTTATGCATGTGAAGGAGAGACAAGCCCAGTGCAATAAAGTACTGCATGACATAATTATTTTGTTACAATTACACTATGTGCTTTGTATTTTATATTAATTTACAGTTCAAATTGGGTTCTTTAAATTGTACATTTAAGTTTTCCATTTTCTATTTTGTATTTTAATGCATTTAGATTGAGATACATCAAGGATTTTATGATAATGTTTTGAAAGTTACTTTAACAAATTAGGATCATACTTTGCATATTTCTGTGTATCTTTTACAAATTATATTGAACTTGCATTGCATTTATTTTATGTAAAATAAAACACTTTCAGAGGTAGAGAGGAACAGGTGAGTTTCCTGGGCTAAACAGGGAGTTCCCAGGGTATTTCTCAATCTTTCATGTCTCATAATATGCTCTAAGATTTTTATCCCAACAAATCTCAATGATTTATCTCACCAGCTGTCTGCAGGTGAAATTTGCTCAAAATTTGCAATACACTTATTTAACTGGCATAAATGTAACGTATACTAAACTAGAGTCACATGCAAGTTAAATTGTAGTGATGCAAACATTTCATTTTAATTTGTATTTGCTTCAAACTGAGAATTTATATCAGTGTCAGGAGCGTACCTGTTATGTTCATTCTCTGTGAGAATCTGTATCCCAGACAGCCTCACTACTGTCTATGGAAGGCCCTTCTCATCTCTCTGAGACTTCCAGATTCCACCCTTTTTCTTAGAGAATTTAGTGATTTTAGCACCTGTAAAACCTGCACTATAATTTCTCTCCAAGCTGCATAATATTGGATCATTAGGCCCATAGATAGTAATAATCTCTATACATAATTTTTACAGGGGAGATAGAAGTTAAAGCTACATTAAGTGGACATTGTACACTAGATTTTCCTTTGCATAAATGTTTTGTAGATTATCCTTTTATATAGCCTGGAATTGTTTTTGTAACAATGTATAGTTTTGCTTATTTTTTAATATCATTGTGCTGATTTTCAGACTCCTAGCTAAGCCCCAAAGTATCAGGTGTATACGTTTGTTTACAGACTCCTGCTTGCTCCTGTTTATGTTATCTGTCTTTGCATAT
Organism: Bombina bombina; assembly: GCF_027579735.1. NCBI lineage: Eukaryota > Metazoa > Chordata > Amphibia > Anura > Bombinatoridae > Bombina > Bombina bombina. The sequence continues at coordinate 969,890,226 of NC_069504.1, read as the reverse complement.
GCAGGGAATGGGGTGTGTCTGCTATTTCTGCTTTCCCAGCCCCTTTCACTGGGTGCCCCAGCCTACCCTCATCAACAGTGATAAACCTGAAGCTTCTATGTAAGTTTTTATACTGGATTTTTATATCAGTATACAGTCATGGCCAAATATATTGGCACTCCTGAATTTCTGTCTGTCACATAATGCCTCATTTCGGCCAGAAAATTGTTGCAATTACAAATGTATAGGCATTCTCCTGTTTATTTATTTTGTTTGTATTGGTATGACACAAAAAAGTGAAGAGAAAAAAACAAATCTGACACATTCCACGCAAAAATGGACTGGACAAAATTATTGGCACCTTCTCAAAATTGCAAGAAATAATTGCATTCCAAAATTGTGATGATCCTGTAATTTGTAATTAAACTCACCTGTATCAATTAACAGGTGCTGACAATATACTGAGCATGTAGAAGAGAAAGAGCAGCAAAGAATGGTCTGAGGATTTGAGAACAAAAATTATGGAAAAGCATGGACAATCTCAAGGTTACAAGTCCATCTCCAGAGATCTTAATGTTCCTGTGTCCACTGTGTGCAACATTGTCAAGAAGTTTACAGCCCATGGTACTGTAGCTAATCTCCTTGGACATGGATGAAAGAGGAACATTTATTGAAGATTGCAATGAAGGATTGTTCAAATGGTGGATAAAGAATTTCGATCAACTTCCAGACAAATTCATGCTGACCTTCAGGCACAGGGTACAAATATGTCAGCTTGCACTATACGTCGCCATCTGAATGAAAAGGGATGCTATGGTAGGAGACCCAGGAGGACCCCACTGCTGACACAAAAACATATAAAGCCAGATTGGCATTTGCCAAAACTTACCTGAGGAAGCCAAAATCTTTTGGGGAGAATGTGCTATGGACAGATGAAACAAAGTTACAGCTTTTTGGTAAAGCCTATCATTCTACTGTTTTCAACCAAAAAATTAGGCTTTTAAAGAAAAGAATACAGTCCCTACAGTCAAACATGGTGGAGGTTCACTGATGTTTTGGGGTTGCTTTGCTGCTTCAGACACTGAATGTCTTGACTGTGTGCATTGCATTATGAAATCTGAAGACTACCAAAGAATGCTGTGGTGCAATGTAGGGCCCAGTGTCAGAAAGTTGGGTCTCCGTCAGAGGTCCTATGTCTTACAGCAGAATAATGACCCAAAGCACACGCCAAAAAGCACCCAGAAATGGTTTAAGACAAAGCACTGGAGAGTACTGAACTGGTCAGTCTAGATCTCAATCCCATTGAGCACCTGTGTAGAGATCTCAAAACAGCAGTTTAGAAAAATAACCCTTCCAATCTGAGAGCCCTGGAGCAGTTGGTGAAAGACGAGTGGTCCAAAGTTCCAGTAGAGAGATGTAAGAAACTCATTGATGGTTACAGTACTTTTTTCTCTCCACTTTTTTGTGTCATACCAATACAAACAAAATAAATAAACATGAGAATGCCTAAACATTTGTAATTGCAACAATTTTCTGGGTTAAGTGGTGCATTATCTGACAAAAATGCAGGGGTGCCAATATTTTTGACCATGACTATACAGTATGTGCATATTCTTCTTTATAGTAGTGTCTATTACATGCAGTTATATGAAAATTGGTGTATACTGTCCCTTTAACCCAATTTTTATTTGTGATTCAGATAGAGCACTGGTTGTCAAACCTGTCCTCAAGCTTCCCCAACAGTCCAGGTTTTCAGGATTACCTTGGGTGAGAGCAGGTAAAATAACAATGTTTACTAATCAGCTGATTATTTCACCGGTGCTCTAGTTCAGATACCCACAAAATGTGGCCTGTTAGGGAGGCCTTAGGACTGGTTTGAAAACCAGTGAGATAGAGCATACACTTTTAAACAACTTTCTGATTTACTTTTATTATCAAATATGCTTCATTTGCTTGGCCTTTATTGAAGGAGCAGCAAAGCACTACTATAAGCTAGCTGGACACATTTGGTCAGACAATGACAAAAGGCATGAATGTGCAGTCACTAATTAGCATCTAGCACCCATAAGTGAATTGTGGTTCCTGAGCCTTACTAGGTATGTTTTTTAGCAAAGCAAATTAGATAATAGAAGTAACTTGGTGAGTTTAAATTGTATGCTCTATCTGAATCGGAAAAAAAACATGTCCCTTTAACAGGTGAGCATCTGACACTGATATAAATTCTCAGTTTGCAACAAATATAAATTATACTGACATGTTTTCACTACAATTTTAACTTGCATTTGCTTTTAGTTTAGTATACTTTTCTGTCAGTTAAATAAATGAATTGCAAATTTTAAGCAAATGTCACCTGCATACAGCTGGCAAGATAAATGAGTAAGACCTAAAGGTATAAAATGCTTAGAACATATTATGAGAATTTTGAAAGGTATTCAGACTGAACCTAGGAACTCCCTTGTTCCTCCCACTTTCCAAAGCTGTCAGTTTTATTATACATAAAACAAATACAAAGTGCAATGTAATTTGTAAAGTATAAACATAACTATACAAAGTATGATCCTAATATGTTAAAGATACACAGAAACTGTCAAACAAAGCATAGTCAGAATTTGTAAAATCACAATCCTAAATACACTGATGTAAGGAAATCTCCTTTGGAGAAGTATATCAAAATCTGCCTTTAGCATCTTGTTTCGGTGATCTTGCAGTGCTGGAGGATCATTTTATATAGTCTCATCTGAGCTGAGCGCTTTAGATTATCAGGCCCTTATACTTAAACAATGAGAGTTTAAGTATCTCATAGAGGCCCTGATGATTGAAAGTGCTGCAATGTGCCCAAATATTTAAAAGGTGTTCATCGCGAAATTGAGAAATCCAGTAAAATATTCCAAAGAACTGACAGTACTGTTTAAAGACAGCATCACTGAGAAGTGTCTTACCATACATTTCAGTGGGTGGTGACGCTTCTCTGATACTGGCGATATATTCAAAGCAGCATTGACACCTACATCGAAAGTGTTATGCAAATAATCCATTTACACAGTACTGTATGACAATACAATTTACATGTAAAAAGAAAATCAACCCCTGTTCTTACTATACAATAGTGGATTAAACATATCAATAATACACCTATAGGACCTGAGGGATTGTGGATACATAAAATATGTATATACATTTTTTAATGTATATGTATTGTATAGTATAATATTAGAATATGTATGTAAACTATAGACGTGATTGTAAAAATCTTGTATTTTGTCTTTTTATAAAACAAAATTGCGCCATTGCAGTTGCAATATTATGAATTTTGAATATTGTGAATGTGCAATCACAGTCTTAAAATAAGTAAAAATACACAACAGAGGACAAAATACAAGATTTTTACAATCATGCCAAAAGTTGTCATACATATTCTAACATTATACTATTGAATACAAATGCATTAAACAATGTATATACATTTTTCATATACCACATCCCTAGCTCCTACAGTTTTAATAGGAAGTTATTATTTCTTTTTGTCTTTATTAACAAAGTAGAATGCAGACATGATGAATATATAGGGGTTCCGTGGGAGTTTCATGGACGTTCCATGGGAGTAACTTGCAATTTAAAGGGGAAACACTGCTGTGGGTTTCTTATATACAAAACACTGTCCTCAATTTTAGCTATACCTTTTCAGCCATATCAGTCTTGGTTGCTTGTCAGTGACAATATTTTCCAGTGTGACAAATCTATTGAATGTACAGTGAAAATGAATATACATATGTATAATATGAAGTGTTACTACCCAGAAAACATTTTCTATTTTTGCAAATGCACAGTCTACTATGTGAACACACACTTTAAAGGAAGCCCCCCGCTTACTACATCAAAGCTTAGTGGTGATGTCAGCAAACTTTTGCTGAAGTTACGTTCCCCATTATATCCTATGGGAGATATACATTACCACTCGTCAACACAGTGAAGTTCACTCCACTTTTTTTTAATATATCGCCAGACCGACAGACTGTGAGCCTGGCAAACCCAAACAGGCAATTTCTCGTTGGTCTGCTGATGTTTTGAATATTAGGACCAGAAAGAGGTTAAAAAAAAAAGTAACTTATTACTGTTCTTTCATACCAGGACTGATATAGTAGTGCAGGGGTTAACAAATAGATTTGCTATTTGTGAACCAATTACACATTCTTTTAAGATTAAATAAAAAAAAAGGTTACAAACCTGAAATCTAGTCGTCTCCAGGGATTTTTAAAGTTGTGTAATAATGAAATATATAAAATATTACAGAAATTCCTAAACAAAGGACAATTGTCACAGCTTTTCAAGGTAATCTAGGATGAATGACTGCTTATTATTTGCAGTCACATTATATGTTTCTATTTAAAGATCTACTTCACCATTCTAGTTTATTAATTTGAACAAAAATATGCAGTTAATCTCTGCTGATTGAGACTGTTAATTTTTCGCTGATTGAGACTTTAATTACCTAATTAACAAATCCTTGGCAGCAGATTTCATTTTAGTATCACAAAGAATATAGATATTTTATCTAATCCTTAGGAAGGGTTAAATTTATATGTAAAATATGTTACCTAAGTTATATACCTATGCGTCTTCTGTTTTTATAAATGTATACGGTGTTTGCATGTATTGATACACACACACATTACATAAAAACGTGTATTGTGTCATCATTTGCAAATGTATTGCTAAATTATTCATTCACACTTTAAAATGTCAACATGACATTCATATGGTTATTGCAAGTGTAACATATATTCTTGAAGTATTAGACACAAATTCAAAATAAATAATTAAACCTATGGGAATTTACAATGTAAGGCAGCTTTGAAATAACAAAACTCAAATGTGAAACAAAATACTTCACAAGGGGAATAAGGTCTTTATGAATTCTGCCTGCTTGGCCTAAATGCAGGTAAAATTCTTGATTATATCACTAGAATAGGGCAAATGTTTCACAACATTCAAAAAATGAAATTAATTTTAACACATTCATTCGTTCATTTCGAGTTCTGAGTGTTTGTACAACATTCTAATATTCATTTAATGGAATAGTATTTTTAATGCTTTCTTTAAATGTAATATTTGAATTATGCAATATTCAAATTTGAAAAAGTCGAATTTATATATTTGTAATAGTATTTCTAATGCTTTCTTCAAATGTAATATTCGAATAGAAACATTCATATTGATATATTTGTATCTTTTTTGTATCAATCTACTAAATTTCCTATTATATGAACTATTATACTTCTGAATAGTATTTGTTAAATCGAATGTGGACATTCAATCTAATTATAAACATTCAAAAGTGACAGTCGAAAACTGTAAATAGCATTCGAGTATAGAATTTTTAGGATTATTATTCTTTTTAACATTTGTTTATGAAAATTAAATTTCTACAATAACATTTGTTCTAACATTCAAATATAAATATAAACACATTGGCCCATCCCTACTCTAGAATACTCTGGAATGCCTATCATAAACTGGGAGCCGCATACAAATATAGATGCTAAACTACATTAACATAATACGGGAAAAGATAGGTGTACCAAAATGTGAAAATAATTTTATCTTTACTAGGGAGACCCCTGAAAACCTCACATGCATCTGTGCAAAACTGTAAAACGTGTTTTGTAAAATGACGCAATTTCTACCATTGAAACCAAAGAGACGCTACTTTCACCCTAAACTATATCTCATTATTAATCTGCATATTATTCTCAGGTTAATCTTTGCTTTGAATACATCATTATATCTGCCATGTATTTACTGTTAAATGTCCCTTTAATTGAACATATGCATTTAATAAGGTATTTTTATTATCTGTATTTGACTAATTTGTTTAGGAATGACTGCTTAACACTTGTTTCAATCTTTAAACCCAATTTTATTCTGAAAAAAATAACATATTTGTTATAGTTTTTTTACATGGTTACCCAGTCTAAGTATAACAAAAATATGGTTATTGCACACATAATTTATTTAAGGTTTGAGCTTTTAATAAATTGGTATAATAAATAACAATTAATTTGAATAATAAACAAATTAATAAACTGGAATAATAAATAAATAAAAAATTAAATAAATAGAAATAAATAAATTAATATATTGGAATAATAAATACATTAATAAACTGGGTTAAATAAATTAATACATAGAAATAAATAAATTAATAAATTGGAATAATAAATTAATTACTAAATTGGAATATTAAATTAATTAATACATTTAAATGCTTTAGGAATGGACTTAAATAGAAGTTGAATGTAAAGTTTGTGGAAGGTAAATACATAAAACCAAACATTCATTTGAAGTGCTCTAAGCCCTCATATTAGAATATAGCTTAAAGTGATGTAAACTCTCCCCTTTTTAAAAACAGATCCAGAATGTTAGTGATATTTTAGATTGAGTTTAATTCATCAGTTGTAATGAAGTTGAGCTAGAGATGCGACGGAGTGCGGGGTATTTGAATTTCATATCTAGATTAAAAAGCAAGTTATAGCACATCTTGATCACAACTGATGAATTAATAAATATAACTAACATTCCGGATCTGATTTTAAAAACGGGAGAGTTTACCATCACTTTAAGTGCGGACATAAGTCCATTGAATTATTATCTTCAGTTATCCATAACCAAAAAAGCAGATACCTTAACTTAAATTTTAAGTTTTGGATTGAGCATACATAGAAATGCATTGATTGCAGTGTTAATTATCACATAACAATAAGTGTCAATGACTAGTTAATGTAAAATTACCTTTAAGGTTGTAGCTCTAGAAACTGGATGCATGTAATATCTTGCCCGCTACATACACCTCTGCCATAGAAAACTTGAGGTTGAGCACTACTGCTATGGAAGACATGGGCATGGGGTCTGAGTGAGATGTTTATATCAGTGCAGCATAATTGTTCATGGGTAAACAAGCCAACATCAAGCTGGGATGTTAGTCAGAGAGAAATGGCAAGCCAAAGGGTTAATACAATTAGTGCTAAATTATACCCCATTCCCACCAACTTTAAAGCCCATAAACGGCAAAGTGCAGTTTTTTTTTTTTAATAAAAAAAAAAACACACAATGCCCTCTATTTTGAGGGCGTTTGGGGCACTTTTAGGAAATTAACCAGAGATCTAATATCTGGCTAATTTTCGGAGTGCTAATTGCTACAGCAAGCTCGTGGTAGAAATAACCAGCCACTTGTAATGGCTGGTTGATTATCGCACACCCGCAAACGGGCAAATTTGCCCATTTGCGAACGTGCAGTAATTTAGTGCTCCGCTGGTAATCTAGCCCTAAGTGAAGTCTAATGGATAATACAGGAGCTTATGAGCCAGCAGAGATCAGGATAAGCAGTGTAAATGGGTGCAGAGGACTAATCCACCAAATATTTTTTTTTCAGATTTTCAGCGCTTGCACAGTCTCTTTGGAATATAAAACTTTAGCCTTTTTTTTCCTGTACTGGTTCAGAGATAATTTTTAGAAGAAAAAAAATAATAAAAAAATGGATAGATATTCTTTATAAACTGTCCACTAAGAAAAAAAATGGAAAAATAAATATTGATATAAATTATTATTAAGTGTAATTACCTAAAAAATATTTGATGAATGCAAAAAAAAGGATAGGTTCTTTCTTTTTTTTTTAAAAAAAATTCATATGCCTAATAAAAAAATATGTATAAGCACAGTGATATAAAATAAAATATAAATACAGAAGAGATTGGTTCAAAATAGTTTTTAAAAAAATAAGTAAATAATAATAATAGGCCCTGGAATAAATAAAACTAATAATTGTAAATATAAAAATATACAAAACAATTCTAGTTTAAATATTGACAAGCTCAGCTAGAAGCTGAATTAAAAAATAGACTTGCAAAAAATAAACTGAATATAGCTATGAAAATATCCCAATTTTTAATCCATTATTATTGACTCCAGGGTTGACTCTTGCTTTTCATCAGCAGCACCACAATATACAAACTTGCATTTACCCTCTCTTGCATAATTTTCCCCAGCAAAAATTATGACTGGCTATTTTTGGAGCTTTGAAAATACTTTATTTGTGATAAGAGAACCCATTAACATGGATAATGATACACTAAAAAAAAAAAAGAAAACTATGACTATAGACCTGGAAAGAAACATAAAGGCAAATGATTACTATAAAAATATTTTATTGCAATTATGGAATTATCCTTCATTTCTTAAGTTTAAACACTTTGTTCCTACTTTATCCATTAATAACATTTTATAAACTAAAAATAGGTGTTAAGCGTTCTTTTTAAATTGCATAAAGTTCAAACTGTGACTTAAGCAACAAAATTTAAAAAACAAGCTTTACTAGAAAACGTACAGTAGGGAATTTCAAGTAGCACATACTGTAAGTGTAGTGCTTTATACAAATGCAGTTGTATTTATAACAATAGGTGACTGATTTGTCTGCATATTATTTGGTATCTGTGGGGTGAAGTGATAGACAAAAGGCTTCCTTTGATTTTTGTGTTCTTCTATTATTACATTGTGTTTTGCAACACATATCAAGGTCATTTTTTTTTCTTGACTAGATAAAACAGGGATCTCTCCTGTGAAATAAATTCTTTATGGCCAAGTCTTCTGGCTATGTCCCAAGCCCTGATGGGTTCCCTATAGCTTTCTTCATTTATACATTCTTTCTCAGCCTTTCACAAAAACTTGTTTCTCAACATATAGATACCAGCCGGAAAAGTTGCTGAAATTATTACAAACTGTTGAATTTAATTAAGTGTTTAGTTCAAATTTTTTTAAAAAGTTGAATACTATGCTCAAATTAAGGCTGCTTTGTTAATATTTTTGTATACAGGGTCTCGTTTTTAAAATTACTAATCACTTAGTCACTAATCAGACAATGGAGTTATACTTCAAAATAGATTCAAAGTAATTTTTATCCATAAAAAAACTTTGTCCCTTTGCTTTTGTACCTCATAAATTACTTTGTGAGAAAAGTCAGAAACAAATTATTTCCAAAGATTAACATGAAAGCTAGGATGAGAAGATTTCTACTTGTCCTCTTTAACACCATCGGTATCATAAACTCATATAACTAAGAGGCAAATAAAAAATCACTATCCATCTTTTAAATTACATGATGGCTTCTACAGTATGCCCTCCACAGAAGAAATCCTTTCTGATAAGCAACTTATTCTGGATAAAACATATAAACAGCACCAACACTACATACAAGTGTGCTTCTACTGGGAAAAAATGCTGCATTGTAGAAGAATGGCCAAACAAACCAGACATCTCTATATACTAAAGGTTTTTAAGAAGCAACACTTTGGTAAGACTTTGTTCAAAGCTCTTTCCCCACCACCATATCTTGGACAAACTTCTCTATAAAATGTTTTCACTGGCTAACTCAAAAGCTAAGTTATGTTGATTCCAGTCTGCTGTAAGACTTCACCCTTTTCTATTCAAGCTAGGTGTGAGGCCCATTGGATCAGGAACTGTGAACAGCACATTTAGAGACACGATAAACTCATTATACTTGGTATATCTTTACGAGTTCTTGATTTTTTTTGTTCTCTAGACATTTATGGTATTCATGTTTGCCACATATCTGTAATGCTCATGGGATACTTCTCTATCAGACAGAACTCGGCCAGTAGTCTTGTTATCCCGGCGTCGAGCCGGAAAGATAGGGAATATCCCAGAGCAGAGAAAGTTAGCAAGATGAGGAAAGCAGCACTCACCACAGGCAGGGTAGTCTTCAGCGGCAATGGTAGAGCAGTCCAAGGTAAACCACTAGAATGGTCAGGCAGGCAGGGTTTGGCAACAGTAAAGCAGTCCAAGGGCAAACCACTAGAATGATCAGGGAGGCAGGGTTTGGCAACGATAAAGAAGTTCATGGGGAAACCACTAGAATGGTCAGGCAGGCAGGGTTTGGCAACAGTGAGGCAATCCAGAATAATAGGGGTTAATAGGCAGAGTAGTCAGGCAAGCAGAGTTCAGCAGCAGACTATCAGTCCAGCAATTCAGCGGTGTAACATGCAGAGCAGTCAGACAGGCAGGGTTCAAACACAATAAGGCAATACACCAATAACGATCTATCACACCCAGGAGCACACAAAGTACCACCTATACTTGGGCAGTGATAGATCATTTTGAATAGGCTTACATAGGTGCAGGATTCGCACCACAGATGTCCAGATCAGCATCCGTGAGAGAGGAGCGTGCGGCAATGACGTCAGTGCCACACGCATCCGGACCCGACACAGCCCCTGGCAATGAGCAGGGAAGGAGACGCTGCACCCCTAGCAATGGCTAGAGTGGTGTGACATAGCCCCCCTCTCAAGGGTTCCCTCCAGGAACCAGAGCCGTCCTCAAAGGATGAGCAGCATGGAATCTTGAGACCAAAGATGGAGCATGCAGATCACGGGCAGGAACCCAGGAACGATCTGCCACAGAGTAACCCTTCCAATGTATCAGATACTGCAGTTGTCTGTGCATGTATCTAGAGTCCAGGATCTTAGCTACCTCATATTCAGGGTCACCACAGACCAGGAGCGGAGCAGGAGGAGCTTGGAGCCGGGTATATCTATTCTTGATGTAAGGCTTGAGTAGTGAGATGTGGAAGACTGGGTGTATGTGCAGGGTTTTGGGTAAGGCCACCTTGAAGGCAACAGAAGACAGTCGTTTTATAGGACCTTGTAAGGGCCGATAAACCTAGGCCCCAATTTGTTATATGGTTGACGTAGACGAATATGTCAAGTAGAGACCCAAACACTTTCACCAACTGGGATGGCACGTACAGAAGCTCTTTGACGATCAGCAACATTTTTATATCTAGAGACAGCTGAACATACCTGAGAGCGAATACGTTGCCAATGAGTGATGAGTTCCATAACGTGTCAGTCTGCAGCAGGAACCCCAGTGGACTGAGCAGAAAGAGGGAAGACACAAGGTTGATACTCTGCTGCAGATTGAAATGGAGAACATTGAAGAGAAGAGTGCCAATGAGTGTTTCTTGCAAGATCAGCTAGAGGTAACAACTCAGACCAGTTGGTATGGCGAGTGTTGACAAAGGCTCTAAGGTAGGCTTCAAGATCTTGGTTTACTCTCTGTTAGTCCATTGGTCTGAGGATGGTAGCCAGAAGGCAAGGAAACAGTGGTTCCAATCAACTTACAAAAGGCTCTCCAAAAGGTAGAGACGAACTGTGGACCTCTGTCGGAAACAATATTCACAGGAATCCCATGAAGTCGTACCACATGAAAGAGAAAAAGAGATGATAATTCTTGAGCAGAAGGCAGTTTGGTTAGGGGTACAAAATGAGCCAGTCTGGAAAAGCGATATACCACAACCCAGATAACTGTATGGTGGTGAGAAGGAGGAAGGTCTACAATGAAATCCATTGTTATGGGTGTCCATGGTTGTTTGGAAATGGACAATGGTTGGAGCAAGCCAGGAGGCAAGGATCAGGGAGTTTTGTTGGCAGCACAAGTTGTGCAGGCTTTCACATAATCCTGAGCATCAGACTTCATAGTAGGCCACCATACGTGTTGGGAAAGTCGCTTAAAAGTTCTTGTTAAACCAGGATGTACTGAGAGTTTACTATCATGAGCCCAGGAGAGTACAGAAGTACGTAGATTCAGAGGTACAAAAAGGATATCAGAAACAATGGGAGCTTCAGGAGGTTTACTAGACTGGGCACGTTGCAGTCTTTGAAGAATGGTGGTGTTCAGGTGAGCTACCACGCAGGAGGGAGGTATGATGTGTTCAATAGGGGAGGAATCACTTGAGTGAGGAAACTGACGGGAAAGGGCGTCCGCCTTCTTGTTCTTGGACCCAGGAAGATAAGAAACCACACAGTTAAAATGGGAAAAGAACAAGGCCCACCTGGCCTGTGGAGGATTGAGTCGATGAGCAGCTTCTAGGTAACTCAGATTCTTGTGGTCGGTGAGAATCTGAATGGGATTGGAGGTGTCCTCTAACTAGTGACACCATTCAGTCAAAGCCATCTTAATGGCCAAGAGTTCACAATTGTCCACATCATAATTTCTCTCTGCAGGAGTAAAGCGTTTAGAGATAAAGGCTACAGGGTGTGACTTGGAATTCAAAGGATCCCTTTGGGTAAGAACTGCTCCAGCCCCTGTCTCGGAGGCATTAACCTCTAAAGTGAACTGTAGGTCAGGATCAGGATGGCAGAGCACAGGAGCGGAACAGAAAACCTTTTACAGACAAGAGAAGGCATTCATGGCTTCAGGAGGCCAATGTTTACAGTCTTTTTTCCGTTTTGTCAATTCAGTGAGAGGTGCGACTGTTTAAGAAAAGTTCTTTATAAACTTGCGGTAATAATTGGAGAACCCCAAGAACCTCTGTTTTCCTTTAATGAAGTAGGTTGAGGACATTTTAGAACTGAGGTGAGTTTAGCAGGATCCATGGCAAAACCTTTCTTCGAGATGACATAACCAAGGAATTGGATCTGAACTTGATCAAACTCACATTTTTCTAGCTTGGCTACCAAAGTATTGTCTCTGAGACGTTGCTTCTCTAAAGTGGAAAAGAAACAAGGATGTCATCCAGATAGACGGAAGACATCGTTGACAAATGCCTGGAAGACTGCAGGGGCATTACACAGCCCAAAGGGCATTACAAGGTATTCATAATGCCCAGATCTTGTGTTGAAGGGAGTCTTCCATTCATGGCCTGGAAAGATACGAATCAGATTATATGCCCAGTCCAGCTTGGTGAAGAAGTAAGCATCCTGGAGCGAGTCATATAGTTCAGTGATCAAAGGAATGGGATAGCGATTCTTGATAGTTATGTTGTTCAAGGCCCTGTAGTCGATGCAGGGTCTGAGCCCACCATCCTTCTTACTGACGAAAAAGAAGCCTGCCCCAGCAGGAGAGGAGGAAGGGTGAACGAATCCTTTAGCTAGGTTCTCTTGCATGTACTCCTCCATGGATTTAGTTTCAGCTTTGGAAAATGGATATGTCCTCCCTTTAGGAAGTGGGGCCCCGGAAAGAGGTCAATCTTGCAGTTATAAGGACAGGTGGGAGCACGTTGGTTGCTTTTTTCTCAAAGACATCAGTGAAGTCTGCATATACTGAGGGAAGGTTTGGAGGAGTCTGTATACTGGCTATGGGGATGTGGAGCAGAGGAGGGACTTTAGCAAAGCATGAGTGGAAACAGGAGGCATCACAGGAGGCCAGTTGTCCTTCAGCCCAGACGAACTGTGGATTGTGTGTCTAAAGCCAAGGAAGACCAAGGATGACAGGCTGTGCTGGGGAATGAATGACCTTGAACTGTAGCTGTTCGGTATGATGGACTACCACAGTCAGGGGTACTGATTTAAAATGGATCAACCCTGAACCAAGGGGGGTGCCATCCAGAGTAGTTATTTTGAGACAATGTTTTTTCTGCCGAAGAGGCAAGCCAGCTTAAATCATAAAGCGGTGATCCAGAAAGTTTCCAGCTGCCCCTGAATCAATGAATGCTTGAGTGTGGACTGTATTCTGAAGGAAGGTAAGTGTTACAGGTACCAGAATTTGAGTGGAATGAGGGGATTTAGTAGTGATCATGCTTAGAGGTACCCCAGAGTTATCCCCTAAGCATTGGCTTTTCACAGTTCTTTAGTTGGTGGGAGTTTGAACCACAATAAAAGCATAGTCTCAATCTTCTTCTTCTCTGTCTTTCAGACTCTAAGGGTTTGAAAGAGGAAAGATCCATGGGTTCCTCTACTGGAGTGGCTGGAGAAGTTGAAGGTGTAGAGGATACTGCTGAAACCGGATGGATAGGAGGACAGGAGGGAAGGACCCTCCTAGTTCTGTCTCTTTTGGCTTGTCTCTCCTGGAAGCGAGAGTCCAGACTGATACAAAGCATTATAAAGTCATCCAAAAGATGAAGGAACATCACAATGAGTGAGTTCATCTTTGATGCATTCATGCAGACCCCTCTTAAAGGCCGCCTTGAGAGCACTGCCATCCCAAGTGGTTTCAAGTGCCAAGGTGCGAAACTCGGTGGCGAATTGTGCCACAGTTCTAATGTCCTGGTGGAGGTCCAGGAGAGAAAATTCTGCAGCAGAGGTACGGCTAGAAGTCCCAAACACAGAAGATAATGCAGAAACGAAATCATCAGCATCATGCAGGAGTGGAGCGTTCTGTTCCAAAAGGGGAGAGACCCAGGCTAGGGCCTTTTCCTTCAGTAAGGAAATTATAAAGGTGACCCTTGACTGGTGAGACTGAAAGGCGTGAGGAAGTGCAGTCTGCATTGGTCAAGAAAACCCCTGCAATCAGTAGTACTTTCATATTTGTCAGGCAATGGTATCCGGGGTATACTCCCAGAAGCAGAGGAAGAAGCCGCAATACTAGGAGTAGAGACTGGCGGTAAAACAACAGGAGCGGTATTCCTTGCTGTAACTAGTAAGGAGAGTTGAGCGGTAATAGCCTGTAGCTTGGAATCCATATTCTGCAACTGTGTGGTATGGGTTCCCAACATCTGTCCCTGAAGACAAACTGTTCGTGCCACCTCATCTGGCTCCATGGCCCAAGTATAATGTAATGCTTGTGGGATACTCCTCTATCAGACCGAACTTGGCCAGTAGTCTTGTTATCCCGGCATGGAGCCAGAAAGATAGGGAATATCCCAGAGCAGAGAAAGAGAAAGTTAGCAAGATGAGGAAAGCAGCACTCACCACAGGCAGGGTAGTCTTCAGCGGCAAAGGTAGAGCAGTCCAAGGTAAACCACTAGAATGGTCAGACAGGCAGGGTCTGGCAACGGTAAAGCAGTCCAAGGGCAAACCACTAGGATGATAAGGCAGGCAAATTTACATGATAGTTCAGGGAATATCCCAGAGCAGAGAAAGAGAAAGTTAGCAAGATGAGGAAAGCAGCACTCACCACAGGCAGGGTAGTCTTCAGCGGCAAAGGTAGAGCAGTCCAAGGTAAACCACTAGAATGGTCAGACAGGCAGGGTCTGGCAACGGTAAAGCAGTCCAAGGGCAAACCACTAGGATGATAAGGCAGGCAAATTGACATGATAGTTCAGTATTACGGGATAATGCCTGCCTTTTCCTGACGCGTGTTTGTCAATCATATAGGGAATCGGAAACCAAAGTGCATAGTATTAAGACCATAGGGACTCTTTTTATTTCTGAACTATATGTCTATTAATTAACTGAACAAGTTTAGTAGCTAGAGCGACATAATTAACCTTGCCCACGCACAATATACAGGCAAAACATATGTAATAATGCTGATAAAGCGTATGAAGTGTACTCAACATATGATTTTATTACTTAGTTTGATTGAAAACTTAGTTTGTCACAAAAAGAATACTAACACGCGTAATTTTGTACATATGTACGAATGGAATTGTAGATATTGAATCATATGGTATCAATTTGCCTATACACTATTAACATTTCCACTTGAATAGGTACGTAGATTAGTGGGGCTTATCTTTACCCCTAGTTGCTCATCACAAATCATAACAATTGAGACGACAGGAATATAAAATAAGAGATCGGAACTAGAGATTATACTTGTACCACTCCGACTGGTATCATTATCATTATAGGTGAATCTATTTTTAATGTAGCCGTAACACATGTGAACTGATCACCAGGCCAGTATTGGACTAATACATTTGAAGATAATATTCCAAATGCATATAGAGGAGAGGTTCTTTCATGATATCCTTCCCATCACAGTCTGTTTACAGTTTGCATACTTAGAATTTGTCCTATGTAAATACAACATAATACGAACAACATGATATGAACCATAACGCACCCAAACAAACAGGCTCAGAAAACAGAAAACGGACTAATGTCAAAGTGCCAGGATTTTCAATTTCAACACACCTTATTTGTGACTATATATAGCGGATTTCTATGTCCGCTTAACAGGGGTTAATGTATATGACGTGAACAACATGCAATGATTATAACTGAGGCGGCAATTCTTATAACTGAAAACAAATTGTTGATGTTCAGGGTAACGTTGCAATACCAATCAAATCCAGGCTCTCATACACGCCTTAAACATACAGCTTTCTACTCGCTAAAGAAAGGGCGTTCCAAAGGGAAACGTATGATTGGCCAAGAGACCGGTTATCAAGCACTATATAAGAGGGTGGCACCCGGGCCTCGGCTTGACTCACCACATTGACAAAGGCTGAATAGTACAGCCGAAACGTGTTTGTGCTCTCTGCTAGCACTTTAGTGCATATCAGTTGGTTTTAACTTGCTGTCCCTTGTCCCTGCCACCTGAAGCCGAGGGATCTGCTATCGGCCAGGAAACAGGGGGACAAGGTGCACAGCGAATTAGTGGGTACTTTTTACAAGTGTTTTCTTCTCTTTTTAACTATTAATATAATAAAAATTCAATTTTTTAAGTAACCATATTAGGAATGAGTGCTGCTTAAAACCCTTACTTTTAGGTTCTCTTACCTTATCCATTTTGTATGTATGCCTGAGGGTTAGCACCGGATTAATTATCCATTTATTCCTATACACACTATATCTAGTGCCAGTTTCTCAACCTTATATCTACCAAGGCAGGCATGGTGTCAGGGTGCCAGGAATCAGACTGAGACGAGAAGTGCAAAAATAATCACACCTTTATTAATAGCAAAAAATTATAAAAAGTCCACAAGTCAAATAACAAGCCATGAGTCAAAACCAGAGCTGGTAGCCGAGTCAGGAGCCAAAGCGAATAGTCAGACAAGCCGGAATCAGGAACAAGGAAAAGAGCAAAGTCAGGAACAAGCCAGGGATCAGGAACCAGGAAGGACGTCAGGTAGCCAGGTAATACACAGGAACTCTCACAAACAGGTCTGAGACAACGAAAAGGCAAAGCATACTGAACAGAGGCCCATTAAATAATAAGTGATGACATCACAATTCTGAGACTGCATCCTGTCTCACATGGATGATGCACACCAGTCTGGCCATAAAAGGAAGTGTAGGAAATGAGCAGCATCCCCCACAATTCACCATAGTCAGGAAGAGAGGTGAGTAAAATGGATGCCAGCAGCACATGGCAAACAACAGGGAAAAAACCCTGACACAGGGTTTGGCAACGGTAAAGCAGTAAAAGGGTAAACCACTAGAATGGTCAGGTAGGCAGTGTTTGGCAACAGAGAGGCAATCCAGAATAATAGGGGTTAATAGGCAGAGTAGTGAGGCAAGTATAGTTCCGCAGCAGAGTATCAGTCCAGCAATTTAGGGGTTAAACAGGTAGAGTAGTCAGACAAGCAGAGTTCAGCAGCAGTATATCAATCCAGCAATTCAGGGGTATAACAGGCAGAGTAGTCAGACAGGCAGGGTTCAAACACAATAAGGCAATACAGCAGTAACAATCTATAACACCCAGGAGCATACAAAGTAACACCTATACTTGGGCAGTGATGGATCGTTTTGAATAGGCTTACATAGGCAGGATTTGCGCCACATATGTCCGGACCGGCATCAGTGAGAGAGGAGCATGCGACGATGACGTCAGCGCCGCACACATCCAGACCCGTCACAGCCCCTGGCAACAAGCAGGGAAGGAGACGCCGTGCCCCTAGCAATGGCTAGAGCTGCGCGGTGTGACAATATCACAGTATCTTGAAATGTATTTCAGAGAAATCAGCAATCTCATTCCTGGGGTGTCTCATTCCTTCTCAGGGATTCAAAATGGACCTAGCCCAGGTTACACCAGTGATTAAGTTCTCAAGACTAAAACATATTAAGATTTGAATAGATTTTTTGGCTTTCCAAGTCATTAAAAATATTTCATAACTATACTGAATATATAATCTGCCTATCTGCTATGATCAAAAAATCATATCCATCTTTCTGGACATCTAAGCATTGAATCATTGAAGCATTTGAAAAGTTTAACATGATTTTTCTCAGCACTAGACTTGGCACATGCCAATATTCTAAGCACTTCATGACAGATGATGATGCTTTAGATACTGGTGCCAAAACTTTACTCTCTGCAAAGAAAGGACCTTCAAGAAATATCTCATCATTGGCTCTATTTTCATGGTTTTCTGGTACTAGGGTTTCTAGTCTTAGCACAATACTGAACAATTACCCAATTCTTGATTTATTTAGTAAAGCTAAAAAACGTAATCATTGGCAAACTAAAAGCGTACACATTTTTTGCTAGATCCAATTTTGTTATATTACATAATCATCAATATTTAAATAGTAGCCATTTTCAATATAAACTGTTGACACATGAACCAGAGCCCATCATTCCTGCTGTTAAGATTCTTGCCTCCATTTCTATTGACATTATCAAACAAAATTGCAGACAAACAGAAAGCTTTTAATATTTTAAACAGTTTTTTAATTATGCTAACAATCAGCTAGATTACGAGTTTTGAGCTGTCATTACAGGTTTTAAAAAATTCGGCTTGCGTGGGCGATATGGTGGCGTTGAGCTCCATACCTCACACAAATACAAGCAGTGTTTTGACATGCTCATGCACAATTTCCCCATAGACATCAATGTGGCAAAAAAAAAGCCTAACACCTGTGATCGCGGAAAGAAAAACTCTGTAACGCAGCCCCATTGATGTCTATGGGGAAAGAAAAAGTTATGTTTAAACCTAACACCCTAACATGAAAACGTCTAAACACCCCTAATCTGCTGCCCCCGACATTGCTGCCACCTACATAATGTTATTAACTCCTAATCTGCCGCCCCTGACATCGCCGAAACCTACATTACAGTTATTAACCCCTAATCTGCCGCCCCCAACATCGCTGCCACCTACATCCAATCAGCCAATAGGATTGAGCTTGTATTCTATTGGCTGATTGCAACAGCCAATGGGATTTTTTCCCCTTTAATTCCTATTGGCTGATAGAATTCTATCAGCCAATCAGAATGTAAGGGACGCCATCTTGGATGACGTCACTTAAAGGGAACTTAATTTTCCAGTGACGATCGGAAGAAGAGGATGCTCTGCGCCGGATGTCTTGAAGATGGACCTGCTCCGTGCCGGATGGATGAAGATAGAAGATGCCATCTGGATGAAGACTTCTGCCCGCTTGGATGAAGACTTCTGCCCGCTTGGATGAAGACTTTGCCGGCTAGATGAGGATGGATGTCCGTAATTCGAAAACGGTAAGTGGTTCTTCGGGGGTTAGTGTTAGGTTTTTTTAAGGGTTTTTTGGGTGGGTTTTATTTTTAGCTTAGGGTTTGGGCACTTTGTAAAATAGATGATTGCCCTTTTCAGGACATGGCAAAAGAGCTAAATGCCCTTTTAAGGGCAATGCCCATCCAAATGCCCTTTTCAGGGCAATGGTTAGCTTAGGTTTATTTAGATATAATTTTATTTGGGGGGTTTGGTTGTGTGGGTGGTGGGTATTACTGTTGGGGGGGTTGTTGTATTTTTATTTGCTATGTAAAAGAGCTGATTTCTTTGGGGCAATGCCCAGCAAAAGGCCCTTTTAAGGGCTATTGGCAGTTTAGTGTAGGCTAGGGTTTTTTATTTTGGGGGGGCTTTTTTATTTTGATAGGGCTATTAGATTAGGACTAATTCGTTTTTATTTTTGATAATTTAATTTTTTATTTTGTGTAATTTAGTGTTTATTTTTTTTGTAGTTTAGTACATAGTATTTTATTAATTTAATTTATTTAATTTTATTGTAATTTTAGGTTTTAGTGTAAGGCAGGTTAGGCTTTATTTTACAGGTAAGTTTGTATTTATTTTAAGTAGGTAGCTAGTAAATAATTAATAACTATTTACTAACTAGTCTACCTAGTTAAAATAAATACAAACTTACCAGTGAAATAAAAATAAAACCTAAGATAGCTACAATATAAGTATTAATAATATTGTAGCTAGCTTAGGTTTTATTTTAAAGGTAAATGTGTATTTATTTTAACTAGGTAGTTAGTAATTATATTTAAGTTAGGGGGTGTTAGGGTTAGACTTAGACTTAGGGTTACGTTAGGGTTAAGTTTAGGGGTTAATATATTTATGTAGTGATATGGGAGGCCAGAGGTTTAGGGGTTAATAGTTTAATTTAGTATATTTCATTGTGGGGGGCTTGCGGTTTAGTGGTTAATAGGTTTATTATAGCAGCGGTTTTGACAGACGGCAGATTAGGGGTTAATGTTTAAATAGTGTTTGCGATGCGGGAGGGCGGTGGTTTAGGGGTTAACAGGTTTATTATAGTGGCGACGATGTCGGGGAGCGGCGGAATAGGGGTTAATACATTTTTTAAGTGGCGGCGATGTCCGGAGCGGCAGATTAGGGGTTAATAATTTTATTTTAGTGTTTGTGATGCGGGATGGCCTCGGTTTAGGGGTTAATAGGTAGTTTATGGGTGTAAGTGTTCTTTTTAACACTTTAGTTATGAGTTTTATGCTACAGCTTTGTAACGTACAAATCATAGCTACTGACTTTAGATGGCGGTAAGAATCTTGTGGTTATAGAGTGTACCGATCACTTTTTGGCCTCCCAGGCAAATTCGTAATACCGGCGCTATAGAAGTCCCATTGGAAAAGGACTTTTTAAAAAGTGCGGTACTGATGTTGCGTGACGGCCAAAAAGGTGTGCGGTACAGCTATACCTACAAGACTTGTAATAGCAGCGTTAGGGAAAAAACAGCGTTATGAAGCATAACGCTGCTTTTTCACTCATAATGCCAAACTCATAATCTAGCTGAATATATTCTTGATTCTTTTTTTAATTCTATTAGACATGGTTTTCCAAAAAACTGAGATCAGGGTCTACCGGTACATCTATTCTATGAAAAATAGAAACATCACTAGTGGCAACACCTGTGGCTCTCATTCAAAGGTTTCCTTGTAAACCAAGTGTGGCAGAAAATTAAATGAAATAGAAAGAGTAGAGCGCCTACAAAAGACTAAGGTTATTTAAAATGTGAACAATATTAACAATATTTAATAGAACATTATAATATCCAACATACATAAAAGCAGATATGATATATCAACATAAGATAAAATCATGGATCCATTTTAAAAATCATTAAAAACATGAACACATATAAAAAGCAATGGTATCAGGAGAACACCCCTTAAGGGTATCAATACAGAACAAATCCTTCTATGTGACTAAAATTAGTGTTGTACTGCGGAACTGCTATATAGAAACGTAAAAACACTTGATTGTGCCAATAAGCAAAAGATAAGGAATTAATAAAAAACAAAAGAATATAAGTTAAAAAAATTGTGAGAAAATCCAATAGGCAAATGAAGAGTCAAACAGTCCCTAGGCCACAAAAATATATATCAAGTGTCCAAAACGTGAATTATCCAAATAAGTCAGTAGTGAAAGTTAAAATGAAGAAAAAAAATTAACTTGCTGTTAAAGTGAAGAAGAATGTGAAATACAAATACAAAATCCCTTGGAGTGTTGTGGTGATCCTCCTGTGTATTTCAGAAATAAAATCCTAATATGTAATGGTTCTAGGAGTGTCCTGTGGGAAAGAAAAAAACAATAGTGCAAAAAAGATATTATACCTTGATAGGGTATTGGAAGTTGGCTTACCAGTTAATGTCAACACGTTTCGGCCTATAATAATAGGCTTTTTCAAGACTAGAAACTGTAGTGAACTGGTGGCCTTAAATAGGGGATGTAAATGATCATAACATTATCGTTTGGGTGCAAAATCTCCTTGTGAACCGCCCACTTCCTCTTAGTGATTGTAGTATTGTGGGTATCAGAAAACCCAGAATTATCTTCATCCCGGAAGTGACATTAAGCCATGTCACCACCTTGAAGCTATTTTGATTTAAATATTACTAGGTCTAAGTTATTGGTGTTCATTATATCAAGTTCTTTACCTGTTGTCTATTATGATTTGTTTAGAGAGTCTACACCAATAACATCTGTTTTTTTACGATCGAAACCGAGGTGGATCCGTCGGGTCAATTGTTATTGTGCCAATGTCATATCCGGTTTCGCTATGTATACATCATATCTGGTTTCGTCTATGACTGAAACCAGACTTTGTTCACTCAAAAATTATTATATCTATATTCATGCTTGTTTGAAGGTATATAACAGGATTGTGGGTTATATGTATTGAAAGCACAAGATGATACCCACCAGGATAGATCGATCATAATTTAAATACAATGTAATAAATAAATGTTTCTTTCAATAGAAGCCATGTCTGTATGTACTAGCATCTAAGTTGCTTAGTTGCCACCAATCCTACGTGTCTATGAGTGATAAAATTGATTTGTTTGTGTAAATGTAAAAGCAAATGTTTAAATAATATATACAAAGTTAAGGACCTTAGCAATATGAAAATGGAGACCTGCTAGCGTTAGTGAGACTTTCACATGCACAAAGACCATCCGAGTGTGGAAAGATAAGTTTGTCAAACCATAGTACACATAAACCTAAGTATCTATAAAACCGTAACAGTTGTCAATGTTACAATACAAAATGTTGTATGATGTAAAACCCATGTGTACATAAACCTAAATGTCAATAAAAACGTTACAATTATAAATGTTACAATGGTAAATATAAGATTTAAAAATAGCAATTTGAAACCATGCTTTCATAATGAAAACATGCATATAGAATGGCAGCACGAAAAATGGAGTCATAAGCATATGAAAAAGTAGGAAGATTAGAAATAGGTTGAAGACGTGCAAATATGCATACATAAGTATGCGTCCATAAAGCAATATATTTAAACGATATATTTAATAATGTGTATGCCTCAAAGTATTAGGAAAAGACAGGACAGGTAAGGGATAAATCCCAAATGGTGTGTCAAGGATAGAAAAATAAATAATTAATAAAATACCTTAGGATTAATTTGAAAAGGTCTAAAGTGTTTTAAAAAGTTGCATAGCTGTAATTAGTCAGTAAATTAGAACTGTAAAGGTGTGCTCTAAACAAGTCAATCTATATATCGATTGTGTAGTCTCCAATCTATCGGCTAGATTTGGAGTTTTGTCGGTAACGACCCGAAAAACTAACGCCGGCTTTTTTCTGGCCGCACCATAAA
Source organism: Bombina bombina (assembly GCF_027579735.1). Taxonomy (NCBI): domain Eukaryota; kingdom Metazoa; phylum Chordata; class Amphibia; order Anura; family Bombinatoridae; genus Bombina; species Bombina bombina. The sequence goes on along the minus strand of NC_069504.1, from coordinate 969,867,238 downwards.
AATAACTCTGGTATTGAGAGTCCACATAAAGGCTGCGTTAGGCTCCAAAAAAGGAGCGTAGAGCATTTTTAACGCAGCTTCAACTCTCGATACCAGAGTTGCTTACGGACGCGGCCAGCCTCAAAAACGTGCTCGTGCACGATTCCCCCATAGGAAACAATGGGGCTGTTTGAGCTGAAAAAAAACCTAACACCTGCAAAAAAGCCGCGTTCAGCTCCTAACGCAGCCCCATTGTTTGCTATGCGGTAACCCTTCCTACGTCTGCACTTAACACTCTAACATGTACCCCGAGTCTAAACACCCCTAACCTTACACTTATTAACCCCTAATCTGCTGCCCCCGCTATCGCTGACCCCTGCATATTATTATTAACCCCTAATCTTCCGCTCCATAAACCGCCGCTACTTACCTTATCCCTATGTACCCCTAATCTGGTTCCCTAACATCGCCGACCCCTATATTATATTTATTAACCCCTAATCTGCCGAGCTGACCTGAGCGCTACTATAATAAAGTTATTAACCCCTAATCCGCCTCACTAACCCTATATTAAATAGTATTAACCCCTAATCTGCCCTCCCTAACATCGCCGACACCTAACTTCAATTATTAACCCCTAATCTGCCGACCGGAGCTCACTGCTATTCTAATAAATGGATTAACCCCTAAAGCTAAGTCTAACCCTAACCCTAACACCCCCCTAAGTTAAATATAATTTAAATCTAACGAAATAAATTAACTCTTATTAAATAAATTATTCCTATTTAAAGCTAAATACTTACCTGTAAAATAAATCCTAATATAGCTACAATATAAATTATATTTATATTATAGCTATTTTAGGATTTATATTTATTTTACAGGTAACTTTGTATTTATTTTAACCAGGTACAATAGCTATTAAATAGTTAAGAACTATTTAATAGCTAAAATAGTTAAAATAATTACAAATTTACCTGTAAAAGAAATCCTAACCTAAGTTACAATTAAAACTAACACTATACTATCAATAAATCAATTAAATAAACTACCTACAATTACCTACAATTAACCTAACACTACACTATCAATAAATTAATTAAATACAATTCCTACAAATAAATACAATTAAATAAACTTGCTAAAGTACAAAAAATAAAAAAGAACTAAGATACAAAAAATAAAAAAATATCTACAAACATAAGAAAAATATTACAACAATTTTAAACTAATTACACCTACTCTAAGCCCCCTAATAAAACAACAAAGCCCCCCAAAATAAAAAATGCCCTACCCTATTCTAAATTACTAAAGTTAAAAGCTCTTTTACCTTACCAGCCCTGAACAGGGCCCTTTGCGGGGCATGCCCCAAGAAGTTTAGCTCTTTTGCCTGTAAAAAAAAAACATACAATACCCCCCCCCAACATTACAACCCACCACCCACATACCCCTAATCTAACCCAAACCCCCCTTAAATAAACCTAACACTAAGCCCCTGAAGATCATCCTACCTTGTCTTCACCTCACCAGGTATCACCGATCCGCCCTGGCTCCAAAATCTTCATCCAACCCAAGCGGGGGTTGGCGATCCATCATCCGGTGCCTGAAGAGGTCCAGAAGAGGCTCCAAAGTCTTCATCCTATCCGGGAAGAAGAGCCGATCCGGACCGGCAACCATCTTGATCCAAGCGGCATCTTCTATCTTCATCCGATGACGACCGGCTCCATCCTGAAGACCTCCACCGCGGACCCATCTTCTTCCGGCGACGTCCAACTGCAGAATGACGGTTCCTTTAAGGGACGTCATCCAAGATGGCGTCCCTCGAATTCCGATTGGCTGATAGGATTCTATCAGCCAATCGGAATTAAGGTAGGAATATTCTGATTGGCTGATGGAATCAGCCAATCAGAATCAAGTTCAATACGATTGGCTGATCCAATCAGCCAATCAGATTGAGCTCGCATTCTATTGGCTGTTCCGATCAGCCAATAGAATGCAAGCTCAATCTGATTGGCTGATTGGATCAGCCAATCGGATTGAACTTGATTCTGATTGGCTGATTCCATCAGCCAATCAGAATATTCCTACCTTAATTCCAATTGGCTGATAGAATCCTATCAGCCAATCGGAATTCAAGGGACGCCATCTTGGATGACGTCCCTTAAAGGAACCGTCATTCTGCAGTTGGACGTCGCCGGAAGAAGATGGGTCCGCGTCGGAGGTCTTCAGGATGGAGCCGGTCGTCATCGGATGAAGATAGAAGATGCCGCTTGGATCAAGATGGTTGCCGGTCCGGATCGCCTCTTCTTCCCGGATAGGATGAAGACTTTGGAGCCTCTTCTGAACCTCTTCAGGCACCGGATGATGGATCGCCAACCCCCGCTTGGGTTGGATGAAGATTTTGGAGCCAGGACGGATCGGTGATACCTGGTGAGGTGAAGACAAGGTAGGATGATCTTCAGGGGCTTAGTGTTAGGTTTATTTAAGGGGGGTTTGGGTTAGATTAGAGGTATGTGGGTGGTGGGTTGTAATGTTGGGGGGGGGTATTGTATGTTTTTTTTTAAAAGGCAAAAGAGCTGAACTTCTTGGGGCATGCCCCGCAAAGGGCCCTGTTCAGGGCTGGTAAGGTAAAAGAGCTTTTAACTTTAGTAATTTAGAATAGGGTAGGGCATTTTTTATTTTGGGGGGCTTTGTTGTTTTATTAGGGGGCTTAGAGTAGGTGTAATTATTTTTAAATTGTTGTAATATTTTTCTTATGTTTGTAGATATTTTTTTATTTTTTGTAACTTAGTTCTTTTTTATTTTTTGTACTTTAGCAAGTTTATTTAATTGTATTTATTTGTAGGAATTGTATTTAATTAAATTATTGATAGTGTAGTGTTAGGTTAATTGTAGGTAATTGTAGGTAGCTTATTTAATTAATTTATTGATAGTATAGTGTTAGTTTTAATTGTAACTTAGGTTAGGATTTCTTTTACAGGTAAATTTGTAATTATTTTAACTATTTTAGCTATTAAATAGTTCTTAACTATTTAATAGCTATTGTACCTGGTTAAAATAAATACAAAGTTACCTGTAAAATAAATATAAATCCTAAAATAGCTATAATATAAATATAATTTATATTGTAGCTATATTAGGATTTATTTTACAGGTAAGTATTTAGCTTTAAATAGGAATAATTTATTTAATAAGAGTTAATTTATTTCGTTAGATTAAAATTATATTTAATTTAGGGGGGTGTTAGTGTTAAGGTTAGACTTAGCTTTAGGGGTTAATCCATTTATTAGAATAGCGGTGAGCTCCGGTCGGCAGATTAGGGGTTAATAATTGAAGTTAGGTGTCGGCGATGTTAGGGAGGGCAGATTAGGGGTTAATACTATTTATTATAGGGTTAGTGAGGCGGATTAGGGGTTAATAACTTTATTATAGTAGCGCTCAGGTCCGCTCGGCAGATTAGGGGTTAATAAGTGTAGGCAGGTGGAGGCGACGTTGTGGGGGGCAGATTAGGGATTAATAAATATAATATAGGGGTCGGCGGTGTTAGGGGCAGCAGATTAGGGGTACATAAGGATAACGTAGGTGGCGGCGCTTTGCGGTCGGCAGATTAGGGGTTAATAAGTGTAGGCAGGTGGAGGCGACGTTGTGGGGGGCAGATTAGGGGTTAATAAATATAATATAGGGGTCGGCGGTGTTAGGGGCAGCAGATTAGGGGTACATAAGGATAACGTAGGTGGCGGTCGGCAGATTAGGGGTTAAAAAAATTTATTCGAGTGTCGGCGATGTGGGGGGAACCTCGGTTTAGGGGTACATAGGTAGTTTATGGGTGTTAGTGTACTTTAGAGTACAGTAGTTAAGAGCTTTAGAAACCGGCGTTAGCCCAGAAAGCTCTTAACTACTGACTTTTTTCCTGCGGCTGGAGTTTTGTCGTTAGATGTCTAACGCTCACTTCAGAAACGACTCTAAATACCGGAGTTAGAAAGATCCCATTGAAAAGATAGGATACGCAATTGACGTAAGGGGATCTGCGGTATGCAAAAGTCGCGGCTGAAAAGTGAGCGTTAGACCCTATTTTGAGTGACTCCAAATACCGGCGGTAGCCTAAAACCAGCGCTAGGAGCCTCTAACGCTGGTTTTCACGGCTAACGCCAAACTCCAAATCTAGGCCTAAGTGTGCCTAATTAGGACCCAATATTAAATTAATAATGTAATAATGTGGAGATATTCCAAAACTTGTGCAAGCTTAAATGTATAGTATAGGACTGTCCAAATAAACACTTTTGTATGTAGTTTCCAAGAATAAATAATATATAGTTTCATTAAAAAATAAAAATTAGTAATGCATAATGTCATTTAAAAATCCATAATAAATGTATGTGTACTGTCATTTAAAAAAATTAGCACCTTAATTGTATATTGGAATGAAAGAGGTAGAAAAGTGGATCTCAAAAAACAAACTCTTCCTAAACACTGAAAAAACTGTCACAATGATCTTTGGAACGGGACCTAAATTACACAAGCTACAAGATTCCCATCTATGCTTGGGTATGTTGTTAGACCCCAATTTATTTTTTGTCCTCCACATAGAAAAACTTGCATCTAAACTTTATCCAAAACTAGGTGCCCTGTACAGAAACAAATCCTGCCTCAGCCCTACAGTAAAGGAAAAGATTGTACAGCAAAAGGTGATGCCAATCATGGGGATGTAGTATATGCACCTGCACCGCAAACTCACCTTAATAAACTTAATACATTGTATAACTTGTTCTGCCGCTTTGTGCTACAATGTAACTACAGGACCCACCATTGTGACATGCTAAAAGAACTAAACTGGCTGTCGCTGGAATCCAGTCGCACACTCCATCTTTCCAGCCTTGTGTTTAAGAGCTTTTCTGGTAAGCTTCCACCCTACCTGAGCAGAATGCTCTCCCCTGCTATTCCCACCTCCTATAACCTCCGATCCAGTACCAGCACATTATTTAGCTTGCCTCAATACAAAAAGAAAGCAGTTCGATCCTCCTTTTCCTACAGAGCACCACAATTATGGAACAACCTCCCGCACACTTTCAAACCTTCCCCAAGCCTAATATCCTTTAAGGGATCACTCTCTACATATCTCAAAACATAATGCACCTGTCATGGTTGAGTATATACTTCCTACCTGTTCTATGTTAAATTTTGCATATATTATGTATTAATATTGTTTTTGTATTTTATTGTACCCTATTGTATCAATGCAATGTTTTGTGGACCCAGGACATACTTGAAAACGAGAGAAATCTAAATGTACGCTTCCTGGAAAAATATTTTATTAATAAATAAATCCTATGTTTTTTAAATGATATACTGGTATGATCCTATATTGTCTCAAAATATCCTTCTATAGTTATTCGACCTGGTACGGTTGAAATCTTGCTTGCTAACGTCTCTCCTATAACATATACTGTTAGTCAGCATTAATGAGTGTCTTATAAGTAGTCATTAGTATCTGTCTAAATAATGAGATATCTTGTTTAGGGATTCCTAAAAAGGAGTATGTGCATTCATATATTGCCCACATAATGCCCAAGGGGACCTAATGGAAAGTGTAATATATTATTTCCAGCCTTTTGCAGCTTGTGATCATCTGGATATTTACGCCTAGATTTAGAGTTCTGCATTAGCCGTCAAAAGCAGCGTTAAGGGGTCCTAACGCTGCTTTTGGCTGCCCGCTGGTATTTAGAGTCAGGCAGGAAAGGGTCTACCGCTCACTTTCAAGCCGCGACTTTTCCATACCACAGATCCCCTTACGCCAAATGCGTATCCTATCTTTTCAATGGGATCTTCCTAACGCTGGTATTTAGAGTCTTGGCTGAAGTGAGTGGTAGACCCTCTACCGACAAGACTCCAGCCGCAAAAAAAAAGTCAGTAGTTAAGAGCTTTATGGGCTAACGCCAGTTTATAAAGCTCTTAACTACAGTGCTCTAAAGTACACTAACACCCATAAACTACCTATGTACCCCTAAACCGTGGTCCCCCCACATCGCCACCACTATAATAAATTTTTTTAACCCCTATCTGCCGACCGCACACCGCCGCCACCTATATTATCCCTATGAACCCCTAATCTGCTGCCCCTAACATCGCAGACACCTACATAATATTTATTAACCCCTAATCTGCCCACCCAACATCGCCGCTACCTTACCTACACTTATTAACCCCTAATCTGCCAACCGGACTTTGCCGCCACTATAATAAATGTATTAACCCCTAAACCGCCACACTCCCGCCTCGCAAACACTATAATAAATAGTATTAACCCCTAATCTGCCCTCCCTAACATTGCCGCCACCTAACTTCAAGTATTAACCCCTAATCTGCCAACCAGACCTCGCCGCTACTCTAATAAATGTATTAACCCCTAAAGCTAAGTCTAACCCTAACACCCCCCTAAATTAAATATAATTTTAATCTAACAAAATAAATTAAATCTTATTAACTAAAGTATTCCTATTTAAAACTAAATACTTACCTGTAGAATAAACCCTAATATAGCTACAATATAACGAATAATTATATTGTAGCTATTTTAGGATTTATATTTATTTTACAGGCAACTTTGTATTTATTTTAACTAGGTACAATAGCTATTAAATAGTTATTAACTATTTAATAGCTACTTAGTTAAAATAATTACAAAATTACCTGTAAAATAAATCCTAACCTAAGTTACAATTAAACCTAACACTACACTATCAATAAATTAATTAAATAAATTACCTACAATTACATACAATTAAATAAACTAAACTAAATTACAAAAAACAAACAAACACTAAATTACAAAAAATAAAAAAAGATTACAAGAATATTAGGCTAATTACACCTACTCTAACCCCCCTAATAAAATATAAAAGCCCCCCAAAATAATAAAGGTCCCTACCCTATTCTAAGTTAAAAAGTAACCAGCTCTTTTACCAGCCCTTAAAAGGGCTTTTTGCGGGGCATGCCCCTAAGTAATCAGCTCTTTTGCCTGTAAAAAAAAATACAACCCCCCCAACATTAAAACCGACCACCCACATACCCCTACTCTAACCCAAACCCCCCTTAAATAAACCTAACACTACCCCCATGAAGATCTCCCTACCTAGAGTTGTGTTCACCCAGCCGGGCACCGATGGACCAAAAGAGGACATCTGGAGCAGCAGAAGTCTTCATCCTATCCGGGCAGAAGAGGACATCTGGACCGGTAGAAATCTTCATCCAAGCGGCATCTTCTATCTTCATCTATCCAGAGCGGAGCCATCTTCTTCCAGCCGACGCGGATCCATCCTCTTCAACCGACGCCTACTCGCCAAATGAAGGTTCCTTTAAATGACGTCATCCAAGATGGCGTCCCTCGAATTCCGATTGGCTGATAGGATTCTATCAGCCAATCGGAATTAAGGTAGGGAAAATCTGATTGGCTGATTAAATCAGCCAAACAGATTCAAGTTCAATCCGATTGGCTGATCCAATCAGCCAATCAGATTGAGCTAGCATTCTATTGGCTGTTCCAATCAGCCAATAGAATGCAAGCTCAATCTGATTGGCTGATTGGATCAGCCAATCAGATTTTTCCTACCTTAATTCCGATTGGCTGATAGAATCCTATCAGCCAATCGGAATTCGAGGGACGCCATCTTGGATGACGTAATTTAAAGGAACCTTCATTCGGTGAGTAGGCGTCGGTTGAAGAGGATGGATCCGCGTCGGCTGGAAGAAGATGGCTCCGCTCCGGATGGATGAAGATAGAAGATGCCGCTTGGATGAAGATGGCTGCCGGTCCGGATGTCCTCTTCTGCCCGGATAGGATGAAGACTTCTGCCGCTCCGGATGTCCTCTTTTGGTCCATCGGTGCCCGGCTGGGTGAACACGACTCAAGGTAGGGAGATCTTCAGGGGGGTAGTGTTAGGTTTATTTAAGGGGGGTTTGGGTTAGAGTAGGGGTATGTGGGTGGTGGGTTTTAATGTTGGGGGGTTGTATTTTATTTTACAGGCAAAAGAGCTGATTACTTAGGGGCATGCCCCACAAAAAGCCCTTTTATGGGCTGGTAAAAGAGCTGGTTACTTTTTAATTTAGAATAGGGTAGGGACCTTTATTATTTTGGGGGGCTTTTTTATTTTATTAGGGGGCTTAGAGTAGGTGTAATTAGCCAGTTTGGCAGTTAGAGAGATTCCACAGCGAAGTCCTCACAGAGAGAAACAAACAAACGGGTACTGAGGAAACAGGAAGCCCGAAATAAAAAGCCTGATAGTGACATCATCAGGAAGGGGCGGCTCAGACTACCTGTCAATCAAGCACACAGAGAGGACAGCTGGAGCCTCCCAGCGGCCGAGCGTGACAAATATAGATTAATTTGGATGGGCACTAAAAGCGGAGTCAAACCAGTCAAATAATTAAACACTTTCACTCATAATGTTAACTTACAATTACAATTGAATTAAAATAAAATAAAATAAAAAAAATAAAAATAAAAGTAAATAAATAAATAAATAAAAAACAGTTGTAAGAAATATGTTTCTATATATAGTAAAACTCCTTATAGCATAAGAACAACAGCAATAACTATTTGCAGATGTATAGAAATCAATCTATTAGCTGTTAAGCAAAAAATAAAATTAAAACATTTTTAATAAAAGACTTCCAGCATTTATATAAAAAACCATGAGATTAGCTCTTTGAGGCTACCCAAATGGTAAAGGTGAATAATATAGTCCTGGGACATCTCCCAATATATAAACAATTAGGCTTAGATGGTACACTTTTGGCCTATATGTACTTAGCTGTGTACTGCAGACAAAATATTAGTTTGGTGATAGGCTTAATAAAGCAGATGGATGATATATAGGTATAGTTAGTACTTGACTTTATATATTCAATATGTGTAATAATGCCTTTCTGCTTGTTGGTAGCCTGCCGTGGCTAGGTGGCTAGTGTGAAAAATATACTTTACAGTACCTCTGCAGTCCATGATTCTGAGCAAATCTTCTATCTCTCAAAGGTGGGAGCAGTTGCAAAAGCAGCTTCCTTACTCCAGTAATATTTCTCAGTAGCGATTTCAATGATAACGTCACACACCAAATACCACCTGTTTAGGAGTTCACCTGCCAAGATGGAATTCGATTTCTTATATATAATCCTACTCTTAGTACAACGTACGCAGGACAGATTGACACCAATCTCTGATGTTAAGATACAAAGTGCCTCTTTTCTTAGTTGCGTTTGGCCAAACAATTCGATTCTCAAAGTGTAAAAACACAGCCTCAGACCGTCAACATGTTTCACCCACTCATGGGACTTGATATGTGGGATACTAGTGTAGAGCAATGTGACATCGCATGTGGCCATTATATAACTGTCATCCCAAGTCATTTTGTCTAGAATATTAAGAATCTGGGTGGAGTCTCTTAGGTAAGAGGGTAGGTTGATAACATATTTCTTGAAGTTTCTATCCACATACTCCGATAGATTGCTCATGAGAGAACCTATACCAGAGATAATAGGCCTACCCATTGGATTACATAAGGATTTATGTATCTTTGGTAGATAATAAAACATTGGGGTGATTAGATACTTTACCATGATATATCTGAATTCTTTATCATTTAGGATCTCTAGTGTTTTAGCCTGTGTTAACATATCGTCAAACTCCTTTTTGTATTTATCCACCGGGTTATTGAGTACTTTATGGTATGTATTATTGTCGCTCAGAATTCTCCTACTTTCGTTATCATAGTCGGTCCTATTAAGGACAAAAATGCCTCCTTTATCGGCTGGCTTGATTGTTAACTCTAAATTTTGTTCAAGTTTCTTTATCGTCTGCATTTGTGATCACAGAAAGAAGATTGAAGATGCCGCTTAATAGAAGACTTCAGCCGGATGATGGACCTCTTCAGCCCCAGCTTGGATGAAGACTTCAGCCGGATGATGGACCTCTTCAGCCCCCGCTTGGATGAAGACATCGCCCGGATTGGATGAAGAATTCGGCTCGGCTGAGTGAAGACGACTCAAGGTAGGAAGATCTTCAGGGGGGTAGTGTTAAGTTTATTTAAGGGGCGTTTGGGTTAGAGTAGGGGTATGTGGGTGGTGGGTTGTAATGTTGGGGGGGTATTGTATGTTTTTTTTTACAGGCAAAAGAGCAGAATTCTTTGGGGCATGCCCCACAAAAGGCCCCTTTAAGGGCTGGTAAGGTAAAAGAGCTTTACAATTTTTATTTTAGAATAGGGTAGGGCATTTTTTTATTTTGGGGGGCTTTGTTATTTTATTAGGGGGCTTAGAGTAGGTGTAATTAGCTTAAAATTGTTGTAATATTTTTATAATGTTTGTAAATTATTTTTTTATTTTTTGTAACTTAGTTCTTTTTTTATTTTTTGTACTTTAGTTAGTGTATTTATTTGTATTTATTTGTATTTAATTTATTTAATGATAGTGTAGTGTTAGGTTTAATTGTAAATTAGGTTAGGATTTATTTTACAGGTAATTTGTTAATTATTTTAAATAGGTAGCTATTAAATAGTTATGAACTATTTAATAGCTATTGTACCTGGTTAAAATAAATGCAAAGTTGCCTGTAAAATAAATATTAATCCTAAAATAGCTACAATATAATTATTAGTTATATTGTAGCTATATTAGGGTTTATTTTACAGGTAAGTATTTAGCTTTAAATAGGATTAATTTATTTAATAAGATTTATTTTATTTTGTTAGATAAAAATTATATTTAACTTAGGGGGGTGTTAGGGGTAGGGTTAGACTTAGCTTTAGGGGTTAATACATTTATTAGAGTAGCGGTGAGGTCCGGTCGGCAGATTAGGGGTTAATAATTGTAGGTAGGTAGCGGCGACGTTGGGGGGGGCAGATTAGGGGGTAATAAATATAATATAGGGGTCGGCGGGGGTTAGGGGCAGCAGATTAGGGGTTCATAGGGATAACGTAGGTTGCGGCGGTGTACGGAGCGGCAGAGTAGGGGTTAAAAATAATATGCAGGGGTCAGCGATAGCGGGGGTGGCAGATTAGGGGTTAATAAGTGTAAGGCTAGGGGTGTTTAGACTTGGGGTACATGTTAGGGTGTTAGGTGCAGACTTAGGAAGTGTTTCCCCATAGGAAACAATGGGGCTGCGTTAGGAGCTGAACGCTGCTTTTTTGCAGGTTTTAGGTTTTTTTTCAGCTCAAACGGCCCCATTGTTACCTATGGGGGAATCGTGCACGAGCACGTTTTTGAAGCTCACCGCGTCCGTAAGCACCGCTGGTATTGAGAGTTGCAGTGGCGGTAAATTATGCTCTACGCTCCCTTTTTGGAACCTAACGCAGCCCTTCTGTGAACTCTAAATACCAGCAGTATTTAAAAGGTGCGGGGGAAAAAATACACGCGTAGCTAACGCACCCCTTTGGCCGCAGAACTCTAAATCTAGCCGTAAATTAACAAAATACATTTATTTAAATTACAAAAAAATAAACACTAAATTACACAAAATAAAAAAATAACGGCTAGATTTAGAATTCTGCGGCCGAAGGGGTGCGTTAGCTACGCATGTATTTTTTCCCCCGCACCTTTTAAATACCGCTGGTATTTAGAGTTCACAGAAGGGCTGCGTTAGGCTCCAAAAAGGAGCATAGAGCATAATTTACCGCCACTTCAACTCTCAATACTAGCGATGCTTTCGGACGCGGCCAGCTTCAAAAACGTGCTTGTGCACGATTCCCCCATAGGAAACAATGGGGCCGTTTGAGCTGAAAAAAAAACTAACACCTGCAAAAAAGCAGCGTTCAGCTCCTAACGCAGCCCTATTGTTTCCTATGGGGAAACACTTCCTAAGTCTGCACCTAACACCCTAACATGTACCCCGAGTCTAAACACCCCTAACCATACACTTATTAACCCCTAATCTGCCGTCCCCGCTATCGCTGACCCCTGCATATTATTTTTAGCCCCTAATCTGCCGCTCCGTACACCGCCGCAACCTATGTTATCCCTATGTACCCCTAATCTGCTGCCCCTAACCCCCGCCGACCCCTATATTATATTTATTACCCCCTAATCTGCCCCCCCCCATGTCGCCGCTACCTACCTACAATTATTAACCCCTAATCTGCCGACCGGACCTCACCGCTACTATAATAAATGTATTAACCCCTAAAACTACGTCTAACCCTAACACCCCCCTAAGTTAAATATAATTTTTATCTAACGAAATAAAATAAATCTTATTAAATAAATTATTCCTATTTAAAGCTAAATACTTACCTGTAAAATAAACCCTAATATAGCTACAATATAAATAATAATTATATTGTAGCTATTTTAGGATTAATATTTATTTTACAGGCAACTTTGTATTTATTTTAACCAGGTAAAATAGCTATTAAATAGTTAATAACTATTTAATAGCTACCTAGTTAAAATAATTACAAAATTACCTGTAAAATAAATCCTAACCTAAGTTACAATTAAACCTAACACTACACTATCATTAAATAAATTAAATACAAATACCTACAAATAAATACAAATAAATACACTAACTAAAGTACAAAGAATAAAAAAGAACTAAGTTACAAAAAATAAAAAAAATTATTTACAAACATTATAAAAATATTACAACAATTTTAAGCTAATTACACCTACTCTAAGCCCCCTAATAAAATAACAAAGCCCCCCAAAATAAAAAAATGCCCTACCCCATTCTAAAATAAAAATAGTAAAGCTCTTTTACCTTACCAGCCCTTAAAAGGTCCTTTTGCGGGGCATGCCCCAAAGAATTCTGCTCTTTTGCCTGTAAAAAAAAACATACAATACCCCCCCCAACATTACAACCCACCACCCACATACCCCTAATCTAACCCAACCCCCCCTTAAATAAACCTAACACTACCCCCTGAAGATCTTCCTACCTTGAGTCGTCTACTCTTCACTCCGCCGAGCCGAATTCTTCATCCAATCCGGGCGATGTCTTCATCCAAGTGGGGGCTGAAGAGGTCCATCATCCGGCTGAAGTCTTCATCCAAGTGGGGGCTGAAGAGGTCCATCATCCGGCTGAAGTCTTCATCCAAGCAGGGGCTGAAGAGGTCCATCATCCGGCTGAAGTCTTTTATCAAGCGGCATCTTCAATCTTCTTTCTTCCGGCTCCATCTTCATCCCGCCGACGCGGAACATCCTTCCTCCGCGACGAACTCCCAATGAATGAAGGTTCCTTTAAGGGATGTCATCCAAGATGGCGTCCCTCGAATTCCGATTGGCTGATAGGATTCTATCAGCCAATCGGAAATAAGGTAGGAAAAATCTGATTGGCTGATGGAATCAGCCAATCAGATTCAAGTTCAATCCGATTGGCTGATTGGATCAGCCAATCGGATTGAGCTTGCATTCTATTGGCTGATCGGAACAGCCAATAGAATGCAAGCTCAATCTGATTGGCTGATTGGATCAGCCAATCGGATTGAACTTAAATCTGATTGGCTGATTCCATCAGCCAATCAGATTATTCCTACCTTAATTCCGATTGGCTGATAGAATCCTATCAGCCAATCGGAATTCGAGGGACGCCATCTTGGATGACGTCCCTTAAAGGAACCTTCATTCGTCGGGAGTTCGTCGTGGAGGAAGGATGTTCCGCGTCGGCGGGATGAAGATGGAGCTGGAAGAAAGAAGATTGAAGATGCTGCTTGATAGAAGACTTCAGCTGGATGATGGACCTCTTCAGCCCCCGCTTGGATGAAGACTTCAGCCGAATGATGGACCTCTTCAGCCCCCGCTTGGATGAAGACATCGCCCGGATTGGATGAGGAATTCGGCTCAGCTGAGTGAAGACGATTCAAGGTAGGAAGATCTTCAGGGGGGTAGTGTTAGGTTTATTTAAGGAGGGTTTGGGTTAGATTAGGGGTATGTGGTCGGTGGGTTGTAATGTTGGGGGGGTATTGTATGTTTTTTTTTTTACAGGCAAAAGAGCAGAATTCTTTGGGGCATGCCCCGCAAATGGCCCGTTTAAGGGCTGGTAAGGTAAAAGAGCTTTGCTATTTTTATTTTAGAATAGGGTAGGGCATTTTTTTATTTTGGGGGGCTTTGTTATTTTATTAGGGGGCTTAGAGTAGGTGTAATTAGCTTAAAATTGTTGTAATATTTTTTATAATGTTTGTAAATTATTTTTTTATTTTTTGTAACTTAGTTCTTTTTTTATTTTTTGTACTTTAGTTAGTGTATTTATTTGTATTTATTTGTAGGTATTTGTATTTAATTTATTTAATTCTAGTGTAGTGTTAGGTTTAATTGTAACTTAGGTTAGGATTTATTTTACTGGTAATTTTGTATTTCTTTTAGCTAGGTAGTTATTAAATAGTTAATAACTATTTAATAGCTATTGTACCTAGTTAAAATAAATACAAAGTTGCCTGTAAAATAAATATTGATTCTAAAATAGCTACAATATAATTATTATTTATATTGTAGCTATATTATGGTTTATTTTACAGGTAAGTATTTAGCTTTAAATAGGATTAATTTATTTAATAAGGTTTATTTTATTTCGTTAGATAAAAATTATATTTAACTTAGGGGGGTGTTAGGGTTAGGGTTAGACTTAGCTTTAGGGGTTAATACATTTATTATAGCAGCTTTGATCTCATTATCTATTTTAGTGGTTAGTGATTCCCTATATTAAATAATGAGTCTCATAAGTTGTTTAGAAATCTCTATGAGAATATTGGTCCATTTATTTGCTAATGTAGGGTCAGATAGTTGAAATGAACAATATTTTTTAATACTCAGACCTTTTGGAATAATCTCCAGCTCTAAGCATTTCTTAAGGAAAGAAATCTCAGCCTTATACTTAACTTCTGTGATGAGTAACTTCTCTAAATTATTGAATATAGACACAATATCTAATCTATCTGAGTCATCTGGACTATTGGTGTTCACGGATGTGGAAATGTCTAGTGTGATCTCTTTCCTCAATACTGAAAAAGGTTCCATCCCTCAGGTAGGGTATATACACTATAATTTGTATGGGTTAGGTATTAAGAAGTGGATTACAAATCTATGTGAAATCCTATAGGTGGGAAAAGAATAAGATCAGACCAAGAATACAATATACAAATAGTACCCACTGCTGCAACCGTCTATGCTAGGAAAGAGTACTGATATTCTATGAAAAATAGACACAGCGGTAGTGGCAACACCGGTGCCTCTCCTCAAAAGGTCTTAGGAGGGGGGGTTTCAGAGTGAACAAACATAGAAATACAATACATAAACCTATTAATTATACAAAAACAGTGGTATCTAACGACCAGACAAATGTCCAGACGAATAAAAAACAGGGAATATACTACTCAGCTTCATTTAACTATCTGCACAAAAAGAATCAATACTTACATATGGTCTTACATTTGCCCCAACGAAGAGTATTGACAAATGTAAAACCTTCATTAGTACTAAGGAATTTGTCAGAAAACGTACATAGAAAAGATACTTCTGGAGAAAACCCCTGGAAATTTAAGAACCTAAAACATAATCTATCCCGATCACAAATGGAGACAATAAAGAAACTCGAACAAAATTTAGAGTTAACGATCAAGACAGCCGATAAAGGACATTGTTGTCCTTAATAGGACCGACTATGATGAGGAAAGTAGGAGAAGTCTGAGCGACAATAATACATACCAGAAGTTACTCAATAACCCGGTGGATAAATACAAAAAGGAAAGAATGGGTATGCTCAAAATATATTTGCTTTTATGTACTATCAGTAAATACTTGGATCAAGGTATATTAAAATGTAACTTTTAATTGGATTATTCATTTTAAAAAAAGCAGCAAAAAAAGTTTTAAGAGCTGCTTGTTGCTCACACACACACACTTAAAAACACACCACAAGTGTAAATATATAAGGTAAATAGTAACTTATGTTGAAACAAGTATTAATTAAATAATAGTGCTAGAGAGAGGAGACTGATATATTTTTTCAACACCAACGGGTACTGTGCCTTTAAGTAATATTGATCTATAGCTCAGTTTATATTATCAGCTTAGTTCTATTGCTTATGCTCAACACAGTAACAGCAGTAACGGTGTCACCAATCCTAGAGATACTAAAAGTATATCACATTCTAGCGAAAATATATTATAATAATTTTTTAAACTAGTTCAACATTAGCATCTTGTATTTTTTACAACGACTGGAGGGCAGTTAAAATACAAAGAATCCCCTGACGCAGTCGCGTTTCACATACGCTCCGAGGGGTACGAGTGGCTGCAAGGTGAGCTCTCTTATGACGTGGTAAGTACATGCCCCCTAATGCTGATAGGTTGCCAACTTCTGTGTCAATAGGCTACCAGAGATGTCAGTCAAGAATGTTATGATGTCACATTGCCTAAATATTCGTTGCAAAGAAAAGTAGCACCTATTCCTTATTTTGCAGCTACTGATTAGGAACTATGAGTATATATTCAAAAACCAATTGTAATTTATAATCACCAATTGTGATTCTTTGCTAGATCCGCCTATTATATTCATGCCGTTTTGCTGAGACGCCCACTGTGTTTACATATTATGAATCTTGTTCATAATTGGTGAAAGGCACACCGAAATCAGCCTATCACTGTCTTGTGTGACACACGTCTTATTTTGAGTTGTCAGAATATTTAATCTTGGTCTGTAGACATTTTCTAACAAAATGAAGATGTACTTATAAAAGATGATGATTCCTTGTTCATACATTATTTATAGAAATATGGTTATTAATCGAAAAACAGTAAAAGATGCAGTGAATAGTGCTTGTGTTCGCTAAACTGCTAAAAAGAAATACATTTTTATATAGTGATCTTAATAACTCTCCACTGATTGGATATTGTTACTAACATCTAATACAATGTCATTTACTAAATTTTCTATTAGTGATGCGACAACTTGTCTATTACCTAGTGCATATATGTGCAGTGTTGCCAGTACACACAATCGTTATAGTGAACAACAACTAAGTTGTGAAAAAATAAAGAGATTATTATTATAATCTTCATTGTGAACAATAATACATATTCTATTATATAAATAACAGAGAAAATGTGAGAAGGGTGGAATGTTAACTGGATGAAAGAATGAAAAGCAAGTATCTTTGCTTCTAACATCATGATAACTTATATACATATATCTATTGATATGGTTTTACATATTGCTTCATTACATTATGACAAGTACACATTGTAGTTGTTATTGTCAATCATTCCATATGGTTTAACACAATTTAATAAATGAATCAATTTGCACTCCATTCTTAATAATGTTTGTTCTGTTTCCTCCCCTGATTCCAAGGGTTGCTTGTTGCAATACTGCAAATTTCATCATTGAATCATTACTGTTATGGATATTATAAAAATGTTTGCCGACACTGGTAATAGTTTTTCCTTTTTCAAAATCCTTTTTGGCATTGCGGATGTTTCTACTGTGTTCTAATATTTTTGTTCTGACTTGGCTTGTCGTCATTCCAACATAGAACAGGTCACACGGACACTGTAGTAACTTCAATGGACGTGCAGGAAAAATGTGATGTTAACATGTTTTTTACCATATTTGTCTTGTATATATTTTAATTTTATTACTTTTGGGCATGTGCTGCATGTGCCACATGGGAACATACCAGGAGATTTGCTTATCTTTTTTGGTGTATGAATATAGTGTCTTTTTTTAAAAAAAAGACACCATATTTGTCTTGTATATATTTTAATTGTATTACTTTTGGGCATGTGCAGCATGTGTCACATGGGAACATACCAGGAGATTTGCTTATCTTTTTTGGTGTATGAATATAGTGTCTTTAAGGTTTTAAGGCCTTTTATAGCCTATTGAAAGTTGGTTGCCTATTTGACTGGCTAGGAGAGGGTCATTTTGTAAAATATGCCAATTGTTGTTAATTATCTCAATAACTTGTTTCATTTGAGGATTAAAAGTGGTAATAAGTCTGGTGACATTATCTGACTTTATTTCACAGGTTGTAACAATTTTTTTCGTTCAATTTTTAGTGCCTGTAAGTGTGCCCATTTTACAGATCAGTTGCTATAACCTCTTTCTTTTAATCTGTTGGATAGTTTAACTGCCTGTACTCTGTAGTATTAGAACAGTTATGGCTCAATCTTATGAACTCTCCTTTGGGAGCATGAGCACTGGTATGATGAAGTAAGGCGTTAGTAGCAGTTGCTTTTCTATACATCTTAGTGCTGATTTGTCCAGTCTCGTTTTTATTAATTTTTAAATCTAGGAAATTGATTTTGTAGTAACTGTGTTCATATGTTAATCTTAGATTGAGATTGTTGCTATTAAGAATATTCATAAATTATTTTTACAGTATCTAGAGTGCCTTCCCAGATAAACAGCACATCATCTATAAAGCGAATCCACAAAGGGATGTGCTGTGTATAGATATTGTTATCTGCCATGAAAATAGTCTTACTCTCCCACCATCCAAGGAATAAGTTAGCTTATGTTGGGGCACATGCCGTGCCCATGGCCGTGCCCTGTGTTTGCAAATAAAAGGAATCTTTAAAAGTATAATAATTGTGATTTAGGACAAAATGCAATAATTCTATTGTAAAAGAATTGGGTATTTTTCTTATCACTCTGATTAGATGATAAGAAGTAGGAATTAGCCTGTTCCCCCAATTTGTGTTCTATACTTGTATATAAAGACTCAAAATCAGCTGTCACCAAAATAGACTCACTCAGTTTTTGTAAGACTTCCATTGTATCTTTCACATAGGAAGGTAATGTATAAAGATAATATCTCAATCTTTGACTGATATACTGACTGGCTTTCCCAGTTAAGGTGTTATGAGCATACCCATTCTTTTGTGGTCTCTACTTATATTTTCTTGAATTTAAATATTGCTTAAAGTACTACTACTTATTATCACCCATAGATCTCTCTGACA
Source organism: Bombina bombina (assembly GCF_027579735.1). NCBI lineage: Eukaryota > Metazoa > Chordata > Amphibia > Anura > Bombinatoridae > Bombina > Bombina bombina. The sequence continues at coordinate 969,848,320 of NC_069504.1, read as the reverse complement.
AGGTGAATAAGTAGAAATTTATAATATTAGTGTCTTTCTCTTTTCTCAAAAATACAAAAAGGAGTTAGACAATATGTTGACACAGGCTAAAACACTGGGGATCCTAAATGATAAAGAATTCAGCTATATCATGATAACGTATCCAATCACCCAAGTGTTTTATTACTTACCAAAGATAAATAAGTCCTTATGTAATCTAACGAGTATACGATCGATCTAGCCTGGTGGCTATCATCTTGTGCTTTCAATACATATAACCCACAATCCTGTTATATACCTTCAAACAAGCATGAATAAAGATATAATAATTTTTGAGTGAACAAAGTCGGGTTTCAGTCATAGACAAAAGCGGATATGACGTATACATAGCGAAACTGGATATGACAATAACAATAACAATTGAGCCGACAAATCCACCTCGGTTTCGATCGTAACAGGTGTTATTGGTGTAGACTCTCTAAACAAATCATAATAGACAACAGGTAAAGAACATTATATAATGAACACCAATAACTTAGATCTAGTTATATTTAAATCAAAATAACTTCACGGAGGTGGCGTGGCTTGATTTCACTTCTGGGGTGAAGATAATTCTGGGCTTTTTGATACCCACAATACTACAGTCACTAAGAGGAAGTAGGCGGTTCACAATAAGATTTGGCGCCCAAACGATAATGTTATGGTCATTTACATCCCCTATTTGAGGCCACCAGTTCACTACAGTTTCTAGTCTGTTTTGCACTATTGTTTTTTTCTTTCCCACAGAACACTTCTAGAACCATTACATATTAGGATTTTATTTCTGGAATACACAGGAGGATCACCACAACACTCCAAGGGATTTTGGATTTGTATTTCACATTCTTCTTCACTTTAACAGCAAGTTAATTTTTTTCTTCATTTTGACTTTCACTACTGACTTATTTAGATAATTCACATTTTGGACACTTGATACAGGGAGTGCAGAATTATTAGGCAAATGAGTATTTTGACCACATCATCCTCTTTATGCATGTTGTCTTACTCCAAGCTGTATAGGCTTGAAAGCCTACTACCAATTAAGCATATTAGGTGATGTGCATCTCTGTAATGAGAAGGGGTGTGGTCTAATGACATCAACACCCTATATCAGGTGTGCATAATTATTAGGCAACTTCCTTTCCTTTGGCAAAATGGGTCAAAAGAAGGACTTGACAGGCTCAGAAAAGTCAAAAATAGTGAGATATCTTGCAGAGGGATGCAGCACTCTTAAAATTGCAAAGCTTCTGAAGCGTGATCATCAAACAATCAAGCGTTTCATTCAAAATAGTCAACAGGGTCGCAAGAAGCGTGTGGAAAAACCAAGGCACAAAATAACTGCCCATGAACTGAGAAAAGTCAAGCGTGCAGCTGCCAAAATACCACTTGCCACCAGTTTGGCCATATTTCAGAGCTGCAACATCACTGGAGTGCCCAAAAGCACAAGGTGTGCAATACTCAGAGACATGGCCAAGGTAAGAAAGGCTGAAAGACGACCACCACTGAACAAGACACACAAGCTGAAACGTCAAGACTGGGCCAAGAAATATCTCAAGACTGATTTTTCTAAGGTTTTATGGACTGATGAAATGAGAGTGAGTCTTGATGGGCCAGATGGATGGGCCCTTGGCTGGATTGGTAAAGGGCAGAGAGCTCCAGTCCGACTCAGACGCCAGCAAGGTGGAGGTGGAGTACTGGTTTGGGCTGGTATCATCAAAGATGAGCTTGTGGGGCCTTTTCGGGTTGAGGATGGAGTCAAGCTCAACTCCCAGTCCTACTGCCAGTTTCTGGAAGACACCTTCTTCAAGCAGTGGTACAGGAAGAAGTCTGCATCCTTCTAGAAAAACATGATTTTCATGCAGGACAATGCTCCATCACACGCGTCCAAGTAATCCACAGCGTGGCTGGCAAGAAAGGGTATAAAAGAAGAAAATCTAATGACATGGCTTCCTTGTTCACCTGATCTGAACCCCATTGAGAACCTGTGGTCCATCATCAAATGTGAGATTTACAAGGAGGGAAAACAGTACACCTCTCTGAACAGTGTCTGGGAGGCTGTGGTTGCTGCTGCATGCAATGTTGATGGTGAACAGATCAAAACACTGACAGAATCCATGGATGGCAGGCTTTTGAGTGTCCTTGCAAAGAAAGGTGGCTATATTGGTCACTGATTTGTTTTTGTTTTGTTTTTGAATGTCAGAAATGTATATTTGTGAATGTTGAGATGTTATATTGGTTTAACTGGTAAAAATAAATAATTGAAATGGGTATATATTTGTTTTTTGTTAAGTGGCCTAATAATTATGCACAGTAATAGTCACCTGCACACACAGATATCCCCCTAAAATAGCTATAACTAAAAACAAACTAAAAACTACTACCAAAACTATTCAGCTTTGATATTAATGAGTTTTTTGGGTTCATTGAGAACATGGTTGTTGTTCAATAATAAAATTAATCCTCAAAAATACAACTTGCCTAATAATTCTGCACTCCCTGTATATATTTTTGTGGCCTAGGGCCTGTTTGACTCTTCATTTGCTTATTGGATTTTCTCACAATTTTTTTTCACTTATATTCTTTTGTTTTTTATTCATTCCTTATCTTTTGCTTATTGGCACAATCAAGTGTTTTTACGTTTCTATATAACAGTACCGCAGTACAACACTAATTTAAGTCACATAGAAGGATTTGGTCTTTATTGACACCCTTAAGGGGTGTTCTCCTAATATGGAAAACAGGTAAGTAGGAAAGTGGATGCACCAGTATAAGGTGTGTCCAAAAGACCAGGGCAATAGCACCCTCCCTAAAAAAATCACAAAAACACAAGGGTTTATATACAAAGTAAAAAATATATATATCAAGTCATGAATAAATACGTAACACACACATAGGTAGACACATAGACACACAAAGGACAACACATGGGCCCCTCACAATTCTAAGAGAGACTAAGCCGGCTATAGATGGCCTAAGTAGTGCACCGTATTTGTAGCAAAATTAAATGCCAAATGAAGTTCAATATAAACACAATGCTTGTTGTCACATCTCTTGCTATTACATATATGTAACATTGTAGAATGAACAAGGGTGCTGAAGGTCAGGTCACAGATGATATCCTTTAAGTGCAGATGCATCAGACCAGGCAAGCAAATGGAATGGTAAGCCAGTAAACAAACAACCAGTTCATCATAAAAAGTGCAGGCAAGCAAAAGCAGACACAGTCACTAAAAGATGAAACTATAAAAAGTCCGCTAAAACCCTGTGTGGTGTATCTACATGAGTAAATGCAAACAGTTATGTAGGAGGGCAGGTGATCGTCAACAAGAGGTATTACTTCCTCCGGTGGCTATAATAGCCTATAAATACTACCTCTCCTTTGCAGATGTAACAATGGATTGACGAAAGTCCAACTCACTTCTCCGCCATACAGGAAAAGACAACAATAGCAGAACTAAGTGGGGGGATCCCACGGTTGTGGTGCTGCACATCAACACGTCCTCTTGCGTGTTTTGCTCTGTAACTCAGTCAGCAAGGAGCTTCTTACAGGTGATAGTGTAATGCTTAGGAATGTTCCTCTTATTGGCCAGATAGGTCATGTGATTATTTCGTGATCAGTCAGCTGGAGTTTCAAAACGGCACAAATGTTTCCTTGTTCGTAAGTTTGCACAACAAGTATAAAGATTACGTATATTACGAATACCCTTTCAGAGGAACATATAGAACAAGACAAGACGAACAACACAAAACAACTGCAAAATTAAACAATATATAACGGAAAAAATTACTACAAATAGCTGTCAATTTTGAAAATTACCAAATTATTCTAATGTGGCTAGTGTCATGCTATGGTAGACAATTATGCAGTATTAACCCTACAAATATATGGCCAATTAGCATATTGGGGTCCGCTGAATCATAAAATAGCCCAAACTATTGAGAACAACAGAAGGAAATAGAGAGTAAGGGCAAAAAGAAGGTCAGACTGTGAAGCTGCCTTTTAATAGGAAATTAATTTTTAGGCAAAAAAGAAGCAAATTCTAACTTTTCATTTAACCCTATAGGAGACATACGGCCAGATTACGAGTTTTTGTCGGTAAGGCTGTGCGGTGCTAACGCTCCTTTTTTCTTACCGCTCACTTAAGCCAACACTGGTATTACGAGATTTCTGACAGCCGGCTTTAGCCTCAGAAAAGTGAGCGTTGAGCAAAATTTAGCTCCACATCTCACCTCAATACCAGCGTTGCTTACAGTAGCGGTGAGCTGGCAAAACGTGCTCGCGCACTATTTCCCCATAGGAAACAATGGGACTGAGCTGGTTGAAAAAAAACCTAACACCTGCAAAAAAGCAGCGTTCAGCTCCTAACGCAGCCCCATTGATTCCTATGGGGAAACACATTTATGTCTACACATTTATGTCTACACCTAACACCCTAACATGAACCTCAAGTCTAAACACCCCTAATCTTACACTTATTAATTCCTAATATGCCGCCCCCGACAACATAGCCACCTGCATTATACTTATTAACCCCTAATCTGCTGCCCCCAACATTGCCGAACTCTACATTATAGTTATTAACCACTAATATGCCCCCCCAACGTCGCCGCCACTATAATACATTTATTAACCCCTAAACCTAAGTCTAACCCTAACCCTAACACCCCCTAACTTAAATATAATTTAAATACATCTAAATAAAATAACTACAATTAAATAAATTATTCCTATTTAAAACTAAATACTTACCTATAAAATAAACCCTAAGATAGCTACAATGTAACTATTAGTTATATTGTAGCTAGCTTAGGGTTTATTTTATAGGTAAGTATTTAGTTTTAAATAGGATTAATTTATTTAATAGTAGTACATTTATTTTGTTTTATTAAAATTATATTTAAGTTAGGGGTTAAGTTATTAACCCCTAATATGTTACCTCCTCCGGTGGCTATAATAGCCTGTAAATACTACCTCTCCTTTGCAGATGTAACAATGGATTGACGAAAGTCCAACTCACTTCTCCGCCACACAGGAAAAGGCAACAATAGCAGGACTAAGTGGGGGGATCCCACGGTTGGGGTGCTGCACATCAACGTGTTTTGCTCTGTAACTCAGACAGCAAAGAGCTTCTTCCAGGTGATAGTGTAATGCTTAGGAACGTTCCTCTTATTGGCCGAATAGGTCATGTTTTTATTTCGTGATCAGTCAGCTGGAGTTTCAAAATCGAAAAATTCGTTTCGGTTCAATTTGGATCGATTTGGAGTTTTTCAAATTTCGTTTCGGATCGATTCAAATTCAGAAAACTTAGAAAGAATTAGTTTTGGATTCGTTTCAGATTTGAAAACATTTGGCTGGATTCGGTTCGGTTCGGAAATTTGAAATTTCTGTATGTGTGCTGTGTATTAGACTAATATTATGTACTGTATATTAGGTGTAACCCATAGCAGAGTGATATAACCTAATATACTGTACAATACTAGTGTAATCCATGGCCATCCGAATTTACCGAATAAATCCGAACTAATTCGGATTTATTCGGTAAATTCGGCAGTATTTTAATTCGGAAATTCGGATCGATCCGAATCTCAGAATTTTCCGAATTTTCCAAATTTCCGAATCGATCCGAAACGAATTGCACATGTCTAAATTTTTCCTTGTTCGTAAGTTTGCACAACAAGTATAAAGATTACGTATATTACGAATACCCTTTCAGAGGAACATATAGAACAAGACAAGACAAACAACACAAAACAACTGCAAAATTAAACAATATATAACGGAAAAAATTACTACAAATAGCTGTCAATTTTCAAAATTACCAAATTATTCTAATGTGGCTTAGCATTAGCATATTGGGGTCCGCTGAATCATAAAATAGCCCAAACTATTGAGAACAACAGAAGGAAATAGAGAGTAAGGGCAAAAAGAAGGTGAGACGGTGAAGCTGCCTTTTAAAAGGAAATTAATTTTTAGGCAAAAAAGAAGCAAATTCTAACTTTTCATTTAACCCTATAGGAGACATACGGCCAGTTTTTGTCAGTAATTCTGTGCGGTGCTAACGCTCCTTTTTTTCTTAACGCTCACTTAAGCCAACAGTGGTATTACGAGATTTCTGAAAGCCTCAGAAAAGTGAGCGTTGAGCAAAATTTTGTTCCACATCTCACCTCAATACCAGTGCTGCCTAAGGTAGCGGTGAGCTGGCAAAACGTGCTCGCGCACTATTTCCCCATAGGAAACAATGGGACTGAGCTGGCTGAAAAAAAACTAACACCTGCAAAAAAGCAGCGTTCAGCTCCTAACGCAGCCCCATTGATTCCTATGGGGAAACACATTTATGTCTACACCTAACACCCTAACATGAACCCCTAGTCTAAACACCCCTAATCTTACACTTATTAACCCCTAATCTGCCACCCCCGACAACGTTGCCACCTGCATTATACTTATTAACCCCTAATCTGCTGCCCCCAACATCGCCGAACCCTACATTATAGTTATTAACCCCTAATATGCCCCCCAACGTCGCCGCCACTATAATAAATTTATTAACCCCTAATCCTAAGTCTAACCCTAACCCTAACACCCCCTAACTTAAATATAATTTAAATACATCTAAATAAAATAACTACAATTAAATAAATTATTCCTATTTAAAACTAAATACTTACCTATAATATGAACCCTAAGATAGCTACAATATAACTAATAGTTACATTGTAGCTAGCTTAGGATTTATATTTATTTTACAGGCAAGTTTGTATTTATTTTAACTAGGTACAATAGTTATTAAATAGTTATTAACTATTTAATAGCTTCCTAGTTAAAATAAGTACAAATTTACCTGTAAAATAAATCCTAACCTAAATTACAATTACACCTAACACTACACTATAATTACTAATTACCTAAACTACCTACAATTAATTACCATTAAATTAAATAAACTAAATTATGAAAAAAAACCACTAAATTACAACAATTAAAAAAAGAATTACAAGAATTTTAAACTAATTACACCTAATCTAATCCCCCTAATAAAATAAAAAAGCCCCCCAAATAATAAAATTCCCTACCCTATACTAAATTACAAATAGCCCTTGAAAGGGCCTTTTGCATGGCATTGCCCCAAAGTAATCAGCTCTTTCACCTGTAAAAAAAAAATACAATACCCCCCCAACATTAAAACCCATCCACCACCCACACACCCAACCCTACTCTAAAACTCACCCAATCCCCCCTTAAAAAAACCTAACACTACCCCCTTGAAGATCACCCTTCCTTGAGACGTCTTCACCAAGCCGGGCACAAGTGGACCTCCAGAGGGGCAGAAGTCTTCATCCGATCCGGGCAGAAGATGTCTTCATCCAGGCATCATCTTGATCCTTCTGGAGCGGAGCGGGTCCATCTTCAAGACATCTGACGCGGAGCATCCTCTTCATCCGACGGCCGACGACTGAATGACTAGTCCTTTAAGTGACGTCATCCATGATGGCGTCCCTTGAATTTCCGATTGGCTGATAGAATCCTATCAGCCAATCGAAATTAAGGTAGGAAGAATTGGATCAGCCAATAGGATCAGCCAATAGGATTGGATCAGCCAATAGGATTGAAGTTCTATCCTATTGGCTGATTACATCAGCCAATTTAATTTTTTCTACCTTAATTCCGATTGGCTGATAGAATTCGGAATTGAAAGGACGCCATCTTGGATGACGTCATTTAAAGGAACATGCATTATACAAATAACAGGTAGTAATCCTGTACTCAAACAACGTGTCATAGGTCAGCAAATAACACAGTAATATCATGTTACCAACATAAAAACAATACGTAAATTAAAAGCAATATATAAAAAAACATTGCATAGATATAAAAACCAACAATATCTAAAAATGATCAAGCCCTCTGATTAGGTAGATAACGTCTAGGACAATTTTACACAGATATCCTTACTTCATGTAGGCTCACGATCTTATAATAGATCGAGAAAAATAAACATGCAATTGCATGTTTTTAACTAGCTTAGGTTTTATTTTACAGGTAAGTATTTAGTTTTAAATAGGAATAATTTAGGTATTAATTGTAATTTTTATTTGGAATTATTTTAATTATGTTATAATCAGCCAATCGGATTGAAGTTCAATCCTATTGGCTGATCCAATCAGCCAATAGGATTGACCTTGCATTCTATTGGATGTTCAAATCAGCCAATAGAATGCAAGGTCAATCTTATTGGCTGATAGCATCAGCCAATAGGATTTTTCCTACCTTAATTCCGATTGGCTGATAGGATTCTATCAGCCAATCGGAATTCAAGGGACGCCATCTTGGATGACGTAATTTAAAGGAACCTTCATTCTTCGTTAGGACTTCTTTTGAAGAGGATGCTCCACGTTAGCTGGATTGAAGATGGACCCGCTCCGCTCCGGAAGGATGAAGATGGAAGATGCAGCCTGGAGGAAGCCTTCTGCTGTCTGGAGGACCTCTTCTGCCCCGATCGGATGAAAACTTCGGACCCTCTGGAGGACCACTTGTGCCCGGCTGGGTGAAGACGGCTCAAGGTAGGTTGTAATGTTGGGGGGGTATTGTATTTTTATTTTACAGGTAAAAGAGCTGATTACTTTGGGGCAATGCCCCACATAAGGCCCTTTTAAGGGCTATTTGTAATTTAGTATAGGGTAGGGAATTTTATTATTTTTTGGGGGAGGGTTTATTTTATTAGGGGGATTAGATTAGGTGTAATTAGTTTAAAATTCTTGTAATTCTTTTTTTATTTTCTGTAATTTAGTGTTTGTTTTTTTCGTAATTTAGTTTATTTAATTTAATTGTAATTAATTGTAGGTAGTTTAGGAAATTAGTTTAATGATAGTGTAGTGTTAGGTGTAATTGTAACTTAGGTTAGGTTTTATTTTACAGGTAACTTTGTATTTATTTTAGCTAGGTAGTTATTAAATAGTTAATCATTTTTTAATAACTATTGTACCTAGTTAACATAAATACAAAGTTGCCTGTAAAATAAATATAAATCCTAAGATAGCTACAATGTAACTATTAGTTATATTGTAGGTAGCTTATGGTTTATTTTATTGGTAAGTATTTAATTTGAAATAGGATTAATTTATTTAATTATGTTAAATTAATTTCATTTAATTTAAATTATATTTAAGTTAGGGGGGTGCTAGGGTTAGACTTAGGTTTAGGGGTTAATAACTTTATTATAGTAGCGGCGACGTTGGCAGCGGCAGATTAGGGGTTAATAAATTTAATATAGTTGCGGCGACGTTGGGGGGGCAGATTAGGGGTTAATAAATATAATGTAGGGTTCGACAATGTTAGGGGCAGCAGATTAGGGGTTCATTAGTATAATGTAGGTGGCGGCGGAGTCCGGAGCGGCAGATTAGGGGTTAATAGTATAATGCAGGTGTCGACGATGTCGGGGGTGGCAGATTAGGGGTTAAAAAGTGTAAGATTAGGGGTGTTTAGACTCGGGGATCATGTTAGGGTGTTAGGAGCAGACATAACTTTTATTTCTCCATAGGAAACAATGGGGCTGCGTTAGGAGCTGAACGCTGCTTTTTTGCAGGTGTTAGGTTTTATTCACCCAGCTCAGCCCCATTGTTTCCTATGGGGAAATCGTGCACGAGTACGTTTTGCCAGCTTACTGCTACCGTAAGCAACGCTGGTATCGAGGTGAGATGTGGAGCTACATTTTGCTCAACGCTCACTTTTCTGAGGCTAACGCCGGCTTAAAGAAAACTCGTAATACCAGCGTTGGCTTAAGGGAGCGGTAAGAAAAGCCATATTCCTCTAAGCATACTCAGCAAGAAGTCCACGTCTGGTTTCCCCTTTTTCCCATAGGGAGACTAATTACACACAGAGAGTGACATGCTCCAGAGATACCAGTCTCAGTGTGTTCCAGAGACATGCTCCAGAGATACCAGTCTCAGTTTGTTCTAGTGACATGCTCCAGAGATTCAAGTCTCATTGTGTTCCAGTGACTTGCTCCAGAGATACCAGTCTCAGTGTGTTCCAGTGACATGCTCTAGAGATACCAGTCTCAGTGTGCTCCAGTGACATGCTCCAGAGATACCAGTCTCAGTGTGTTCCAGTGACATGCTCCAGAGATACCAGTCTCACTGTGTTCCAGTGACATGCTCCAGAGATACCAGTCTCAGTTTGTTCTAGTGACATGCTCCAGAGATTCAAGTCTCAGTGTGTTCCAGTGACATGCTCCAGAGATACCAATCTCAGTGTGTTCCAGTGACATGCTCTAGAGATACCAGTCTCAGTATGTTCCAGTGACATGCTCTAGAGATACCAGTCTCAGTGTGCTCCAGAGATACCAGTTTCAGTGTGCTCCAGTGACATGCTCCAGAGATACCAGTCTCAGTGTGTTCCAGTGACATGCTCCAGAGATTAAAGTCTCAGTGTGTTCCAGTGACATGCTCCAGAGATACCAGGCTCAGTTTGTTCCAGTGACATGCTCTAGAGATACCAGTCTCAGTGTGCTCCAGTGACATGCTCCAGAGATACCAGTCTCAGTGTGTTCCAGTGACATGCTCCAGAGATACCAGTCTCAGTGTGTTCCAGTGACATGCTCCAGAGATACCAGTTTCACTGTGTTCCAGTGACATGCTCCAGAGATTAAAGTCTCAGTGTGTTCCAGTGACATGCTCCAGAGATACCAGGCTCAGTTTGTTCCAGTGACATGCTCCAGAGATACCAGTCTCAGTGTGCTCCAGTGACATGCTCCAGAAATACCAGTCTCAGTGTGTTCCAGTGACATGCTCCAGAGATACCAGTCTCAGTGTGTTCCAGTGACATGCTCCAGAGATACCAGTCTCACTGTGTTCCAGTGACATGCTCTAGAGATACCAGTCTCAGTGTGTTCCAGTGACATGCTCCAGAGATACCAGTCTCAGTGTGTTCCAGTGACATGCTCCAGAGATACCAGTTTCAGTGTGTTCCAGTGACATGCTCCAGAGATACCAGTCTCAGTGTGTTCCAGTGACATGCTCCAGGGATACCAGTCTCATAGTGTTCTAGTGACATACTCCAGAAATACAAAAAAAGATAGGTGTAGCAAAATTTGAAAACCATTTCATCTTTACTATGAAGACCCCTGAAAACCTTACACACATCTCTGCAAAACTGTAAAACGTGTTTTGAAAATTACACAATTTCTACCATTGAAACCAAAGAGATACTTCTTTCAACCTAAACTATATCTTACTATTAATCTGCATATTATTCTCAGGTTAATCTTTGCTTTGAATACATCATTATATCTGCCATGCATTTACTGTTAAATGTCCCTTTAATTGCACATGTGCATTTAATTAAATAAGGTATTTTTTTTATCAGTATTTGACTAATTTGTTTAGAAATGACTGCTTAACACTTGTTTCAATATTTAAACCCAATTTTATTCTGAAAAAAAAAAACAAAAAAAAAACATGTTTGTTATAGTTTTTGTACATGCTTACCCAATCTAAGTATAATAAAAATATGGTTATTGCACACATAATTATTTAAGGTTTGAGCTTTCAATAAACTGGAAAAATAAATAACTTAATACATTTGAATAATAAATTAATTAATAAACTGGAATAATAAATAAATTAATAAATAGAAATAAATTAACTAATACATTGGGAAATAAATTAATTAATACATTGGAACAATAAATAAATTATTAAATAGAAATAAATAAATTAATAGATTGGAATAATAAATACATTAATAAATTGGAATATTAAATTGATTAATACATTTGAATGCTATAGGAATGGACTTAAATAGAAGTTGAATGTTAAGTTTGTGCAAGGTTAATACATAAAACTCCTATTAGAATATAGCTTAAAGTGATGTAAACTTTCCTCTTTTTAAAAAAACAGATCCAGAATGTTAGTGATATTTTAGATTGAGTTTAATTCATCAGTTGTAATGAAGTTGTGCTAGAGATGCGACGGAGTGCGGGGTATTTGAATTTGATATCTATATTAAAAAGCAAGTTATAGCACATCATGATTACAACTGATGAATTAATAAATATAACTAACATTCCGGATATGATTTTAAAAAGGGGAGAGTTTACCATCACTTTAAGTGCGGACATAAGTCCATTGAATCCATTATCCATAACCAAAAAAGCAGATGCCTTAACTTCATTTTGAAATTTAAAGGAACATTAAACCCAATTTTTTTCTTTCATTATCCAGATAGAGAATATAATTTTAAACAACTTTCAAATTTACTTCTATTATTTAATTTGCTTCATTCATTAGATATCCTTTGTTGAAGAAATAGCAATGCACATGGGTTAGCCAATCACATGAGGCATTTATGTGCAGCCACCAATCAGCAGTGTCTGAGCCTATCTAGATATGCTTTTCAGCAAAGGATATCAAGAGAATGAAGCAAATTATATAATAGAAGCAAATTAGAAAGTTGCTTAAAATTGCATGCTCTTTCTAAATCATGAAAGAAAAATTTCGGGTTTCATGTCCCTTTAAGATTGAGCATACATAGAAATGCATTGATTGCAGTGTTAATTATCACATAACAATAAGCATCAATGACTAGTTAATGTAACATTACCTTTAAGGTTGTAGCTCTAGAAACTGGATGCATGTAATATCTCGCCCGCTACATACACCTCTGCCGTAGAAAACTTGAGGTGGAAGACATGGGCATGGGGGCTCAGTGAGATGTTTATATCAGTGTAGCATAACTGTTCATAGGTAAAAAAAAAGCCAGGATGTTAGCTAGACAGAAATGGCAAGCCAAAGGGTTAATACAATTAGTGCTAGATTATACCCCACCAACTTTAAAGCCCCAAACTGCCAAATGCAGTTATTTTTTAACAAAAAAAATCATGTCCTCTATTTTGAGGGCATTTGGGGCACTTTTAGGAAATTAACCAGAGATCTAATATCTGGCTAATTTTCAGAGCGCTAATTGCTACAGCAAGCTTGCAGTAGCAATAACCAGCCACTTGTAATGGCTGGTTAATTATCAAACACCCGCAAACGGGCAAATTTGCCCATTTGCGGGCGTGCAGTAATTTAGTGCTCTACTTGTAATCTAGCCCTAAGTGAAGTCTAATGGATAGTACAGGAGTCAATGAACCAGCAGAAATCAGGATAAGCAGTGTAAATGGGGGCAGAGGACAAACCCAGCAAATATTTTTTTTTTCAGATTTTCAGCGCTTGCACAGTCTCTTTGGAATATAAAACTTTAGCCTTTTCCCTGTACTGCTTCAGAGGTAAAAGAACTTTTAGCACAAAAAAATATATAAAATTATGGATAGATATTTTTTATAAACTGTCCACTAACTAAAAAAAAAGAAAAATAAATATTGATATAAATTATTATCTCCAAGTGTAAATACCTAAAAAATATTTGATAAATGCAAAAATAAAAAAAGGATAATTTCTTTTAAAAAAAAAAAAGAATGCATATGCCTTATAAGTAAATATGTATAAGCACACAGATATAAAATAAAATATAACTACAGAATTGGTTCAAAATAGTTTAAAATAAATAAATAAATAATAATAATAGGCCCTGAAGTAAATAAAACTAATAATTGTAAATATAAAATATACAAAACAATTCTAGTTTAAATATTGACAAGCTCAGCTAGAAGCTGAATTAAAAAATAGACTTTAAAAAAATAAAGTGAATTTAGCTATGAAAATATCCAATTTTTTAATTCATTATTATTGACTCCAGGGTTGACTCTTGCTTTTCATCAGCAGCACCACAATATACAAATTTGCATTTACCCTCTCTTGCATAATTTTCCCCAGCAAAAAAGATGACTGGCTATTTTTGGAGGTTTGAAAATACTTTCAGCTAGATTACGAGTCTTGCGTTAGGCTTAAAAAGCAGCGTTGGCCGGTCCCACCGCTGCTTTTAAGCGCCCGCTGGTATTACGAGTCTTGCAGGTACAGGCTCACCGCTCACTTTTTTGGCCAGACTCGGAAATACTGCAAATCCACTTACGTCGATTGCGTATCCTATATTTTCAATGGGACTTGCATAGCGCCGGTATTACGAGTCTGCCAAAAAGTGAGCGGTACACCCTCTGCAATAGAATGCCAGCTCAATCCTATTGGCTGATTGGATCAGCCAGTAGGATTGAACTTCAATCCTATTGGCAGATTGCATCAGCCAGTAGGATTTTTTCTACCTTAATTCCGATTGGCTGATAGAATTCTATCAGTCAATCGGAATTGAAGGGACGCCATCTTGGATGACGTCACTTAAAGGTACCTTCATTCAGTCATAGAGGATGCTCTGCGTCGGACGTCTTGAAGATGGACCCGCTCCGCGCCGGATGGATGAAGATAGAAGATGCCGTCTGGATGAAGACTTCTGCCCGTCTGGAGGACCATTTCTGCCCGGCTTGGATGAAGACTTCTGCCTGTCTGGAGGACCACTTCTGCCCGGTTGGATGAAGACGTCTCCCGGTAGGGTGATCTTCAGGGGGTTAGTGTTAGGTTTTTTTAAGGGGGGTTTGGGTGGGTTTTAGAGTAGGGTTGGTTGTGTGGGTGGTGGGTTTTAATGTTGGGGGGGGGATTTGTAATTTTTTTTACAGGTAAAAGAGCTGATTACTTTGGGGCAATGCCCCCACAAAAGGCCCTTTTAAGGGCTATTTGTAATTTAGTGTAGGGTAGGACTTTTTTTATTTTGGGGGGCTTTTTTATTTTGTTAGGGGGATTAGATTAGGTGTAATTAGTTTAAAAATCTTGTAATTTTTTAAATATTTTCTGTAATTTAGTGTTTGTTTTTTTGTACTTTAGATAATTGTATTTAATTGTATTTAATTGTATTTAGTTTAGGGAATTAATTTAATTATAGTGTAGTGTTAGGTGTAATTGTAACTTAGGTTAGGTTTTATTTTACAGGTACTTTTGTCTTTATTTTAGCTAGGTAATTATTAAATAGTTAATAACTATTTAATAACCATTCTACCAGTGATGTGCAGTCACTAGAGGCAGGTGAGGCAGTGCTTCACCTCTCATATGGGCAAAAATATATATATATATTTTTATTGGCTTTAAAAAAAAAAATTGTAATTTTTTTTCCTCCAGCATTTTTTTTTCATAGCTATATGTTGTGCAATGGAGAGGCACAATCAGGTCTGCCCACCATTACACAACATGCTGCGCCACCTACTGGATGAAAGTGGTTAAGATCATTGCATGGCCCATTAACTGCTTATTTGAGGCAGTCCTATTTGGGCTGAACCAATCCAGTGAGAGGCATTAGTAAGTGGATCTTAGGGTTGGGGCTGGATGTTAAATCATATAAAACAAAACAAAAACGGAAAAAACAACTTTCATATATTTTGTTGCTGTCCTGTGAACCTGCTAGCTTTGCTAAAGTGAAAAAGAGAGTTCTGTTCTTCCCCTCTAAGTGCAGTGGAATGTGCCACTGTCACTTCCTGAATCCTTATACAGAGCAGGAAGAGAGGCAGAGAGAGCAGTGTTTCAGCCACATCTTATTAAAGTAAGATTTTACTGAAAGGGATTCTGTTAGTGAAAATGATAATTTAATGAATGTGGTTTAGTGTTTTTTTACTCTTTTACAGCAAAGGATCGTTTTTGTATTTTGTTTACTCAAAATTTACACCCACTAACTTAGCAGCTTGCCTCTGTACGTTACACTAAATTATAGTCTCATTTTATGAACTCTCTGTAGCTCTGCTGTTTTATTACTTAAAAATGCAGTGGTCCCTCTCCCCCCCCCTTGTGTGTGTGTGTGCCTCTCTCTCTCTCTCTATCCATCTCTCTCCTTATGTGTTGTTCTCCCCCATGGTCTCTTTCTCTCTCTGTCTCTCTTCCTCCCCCTCTGACTCTCTCATTCCTTATGTGTCTCTCTAACCCTCTGTGTGTGATTGTGTCTCTCTCTCTGTGTCTCTCTCTAACCCTCTGTGTGTGATTGTGTCTCTCTCTCTCTCTCTCTCTCTCTCTCTCTCTCTCTCTCTAACCCTCTGTGTGTGATTGTGTCTCCCTCTCTGTGTCTCTCTCTAACCCTCTGTGTGTGATTGTGTCTCTCTTTCTCTCTCTCTAACCCTCTGTGTGTGATTGTGTCTCTCTCTTTAACCCTCTGTGTGTGATTGTGTCTCTCTCTCTTTCTCTCTAACCCTCTGTGTGTGATTGTGTCTCTCTCTTTCTCTCTCTCTCTAACCCTCTGTGTATGATTGTCTCTCTCTCTCTAACCCTCTGTGTGTGATTGTGTCTCTTTCTCTCTCTCTAACCCTCTGTGTGTGATTGTGTCTCTCTCTCTCTTTCTCTCTCTCTCTAGCCCTCTATGTGATTGTGTCTCTCTCTTTCTCTCTCTAACCCTCTGTGTGTGATTGTGTCTCTCTTTCTCTCTCTCTAACCCTCTGTGTGTGATTGTGTCTCTCTTTCTCTCTCTCTAACCCTCTGTGTGTGATTGTGTCTCTCTCTCTTTCTCTAACCCTCTGTGTGTGATTGTGTCTCTCTCTCTCTTTCTCTCTCTCTAACCCTCTGTGTGTGATTGTGTCTCTCTTTCTCTCTCTCTCTAACCTTCTGTGTGTGATTGTGTCTCTTTCTCTCTCACTCTCTCTCTCTAACCCTCTGTGTGTGATTGTGTCTCTCTCTCTCTCTCTCTAACCCTCTGTGTATGATTGTGTCTCTCTTTCTCTCTCTCTCTAACCCTCTGTGTGTGATTGTCTCTGTCTCTCTTTGTCTCTCTAACCCTCTGTGTGTGATTGTGTCTCTCTTTCTCTCTCTCTCTCTCTAACCCTCTGTGTGTGATTGTGTCTCTTTCTCTCTCTCTCTCTCTCTCTCTCACCCTCTGTGTGTGATTGTGTCTCTCTCTCTCTCTCTCTCTCTCTCTCTCTCTCTCTCTCTAACCCTCTGTGTATGATTGTCTCTCTTTCTCTCTCTCTCTCTCTCTCTCTCTCTAACCCTCTGTGTGTGATTGTGTCTCTCTCTTTCTCTCTCTAACCCTCTGTGTATGATTGTGTCTCTCTTTCTCTCTCTAACCCTCTGTGTGTGATTGTGTCTCTCTTTCTCTAACCCTCTGTTTGTGATTGTGTCTCTCTCTTTCTCTCTCTCTAACCCTCTGTGTGTGATTGTGTGTCTATCTCTCTCTCTCTCTCTTTATTTCTCTCTCTCTAACCCTCTGTGTGTGATTGTGTCTCTCTCTCTCTTTCTCTCTCTCTAACCCTCTGTGTGTGATTGTCTCTCTCTTTCTCTCTCTAACCCTCTGTGTGTGATTGTGTGTGTCTCTCTCTCTCTCTTTCTCTCTCTCTAACCCTCTGTGTGTGATTGTGTCTCTCTCTCTTTCTCTCTAACCCTCTGTGTCTCTCCCCCCTCCCCCCTGTTTCTCCCTTTCCCCCGAGTGCTTTTCTGTGTTTCTGTCTACCTTTTATTTATTTAATTAATGAATTGGTAGTGCCATCTGATGGTGTGGCTTTATTTAAAGGGGTGGGGTCAAGTGCCCCACCATCTTTAAATTTCACCAGCCGCCACTGGATCGACATTTTTATATTTACTGAATAATGAAAGAATCTATAAGCTTAATTTGCAGCATTAAAGTAAAAAGTATGTTTTAAACATATTTTAATGGGCATGGATTTCTAGATCTCATAATCAGAGCAAGCATTGTGTTATCTGGCAAGAGTTTCTGTTACAATCCTTTTAGACTAAAATCAGATGTTTACTAAGTTGACCAGTTTTCCAAGACACCATTTAAAGGGACATGAAACCCATATGCAAATTTAAATAACTTTCCAATTTACATCTAATATCTAATTGTCTTCATTCTTTTGATATCCTTTGTTGAAAATCATATCTAAATATGCTCAGTAGCTGCTGATTGGTGGCTGCACATAGATACCTCATGTGATTGGCTCACCCATGTGCATTGCTATTTCTTCAACAAAGAATATCTAAAGAATGAAGGCGTATCCTAGCCACTGCCTCACCAGCCTCTGACGTCACTGCACATCACTGCATTCTACCTAGTTAAAATAAATACAAACTTACCTGTAAAATAAAAATAAACCCTAACTATTAGTTATATTGTAGCTAGCGTAGGGTTTATTTTTATTTTACAGGTAAGTTTGTATCTATTTTAGCTAGGTAGTTATTAAATAGTTAATAACTATTTAATAACTATTCTACCTAGTTAAAATAAATACAAACTTGCCTGTAAAATAAAAATAATCCCTAAGCTAGCTACAATGTAACTATTAGTTATATTGTAGCTAGCGTAGGGTTTATTTTTATTTTACAGGTAAGTTTGTATCTATTTTAGCTAGGTAGTTATTAAATAGTTAATAACTATTTAATAACCATTCTACCTAGTTAAAATAAATACAAAGTTGCCTGTAAAATAAAAATAAACCATAAGCTAGATACAATGTAACTATTAGTTATATTGTAGCTAGCTTAGGGTTTATTTTATAGGTAAGTATTTAGTTTTAAATAGGAAAAATTTAGTTAATGATAGTTATTTTTTTTAGATTTATTTAAATTATATTTAAATTAGGGGGTGTTAGGGTTAGACTTAGGTTTAGGGGTTAATAATTTTAATATAGTGGCGGCGACGTTGGGGGCGGCAGATTAGGGGTTAAGAAGTGTAGGTAGGTTGCGGAAACATTGGGGGCGGCAGATTAGGAGTCAATAAATATAATTTAGGTGTCGGCGATGTTGGGGGCAGCAGATTAGGGGTTCATAACTATAATATAAGTGGCGGCAGTGCCCGGAGCGGCAGATTAGGGGTTAATAATATAATTTAGGTGGCGGCGATGTCGGGGGTGGCAGATTAGGGTTAAATAAGTGTAAGATTAGGGGTGTTTAGACTCGGGGTTCATGTTAGGATGTTAGGTGCAGACATAAATGTATTTTCCCCTTAGGAATCAATGGGGCTGCGTTAGGAGCTAAACGCTGCTTTTTTGCAGGTTGCTTTTTTGCAGGCTAACGTAAGCAGCGCTGGTATTGAGGTGAGATGTGGAGCAAAATTTTGCTCTACGCTCACTTTTTTTTGCAGCTAACGCCGGGTTTGTAAAAACCTGTAATACCTGCGTTGTCTGTAAGTGAGCGGTGAGCTTAAACTGCTTGTTAGCACCGCACAGCTTCTAACACAAAACTCGTAATCTAGGTGTTTATTTGTGATAAGAGAACCCATTAACATGGATAATCATACACTAAAAAAAAAGAAAACTGTGACTATAGACCTGGAAAGAAACATAAAGGCGAATGATTACTAGAAAAATATTTTAATGCATTTATGGAATTATCCTTCATTTCTTAAGTTTAAACACTTTGTTCCTACTTTATCCATTAATAACATTTTATAAACTAAAAATAGGTGTTAAGCGTTCTTTTTAAATTGCATAAAGTTCAAACTGTGACTTAAGCAACAAAATTTAAAAAACAAGCTTTACTAGAAAACGTACAGTAGGGAATTTCAAGTAGCACATACTGTAAGTGTAGTGCTTTATACAAATGCAGTTGTATTTATAACAATAGGTGACTGATTTGTCTGCATATTATTTGGTATCTGTGGGGTGAAGTGATAGACAAAAGGCTTCCTTTGATTTTTGTGTTCTTCTATTATTACATTGTGTTTTGCAACACATATCAATGTAATTTTTGTGTTAAACTGCCCTGTTTAATAGCTGCCACTTTGTTTACTGATTCCCAGACCTGGTCCTTATTTCTCAGTTGTATACTGAGGCTTGGTTCTGGCTAGTTTTGCTAAGATAATCCCTGGATCTGTATTGCTTCTGTTAATCAGGGCATACAGGGCATTTGCCCGGATGGGCAGGGGCCAGTTGCTTTAACCACACCCAGTAGCCACCATTATTTTTGTGCATGATGCAAGAACAAGAGTAATAGAGAAGTAGCTCCTCATGATGGTACCCATTGATGTCTGTTGGCGCCTGCTTTTATGTCATTGTGGATGTCTGTGGTGTGTTTGTGTACATGGGGGTGCCGTCTCTCTGATAGTGCTCATCTGTTATTATGAACAATAATTGGCTATTCTTTATTTAAATTTGTACTTTAATAGCTTATGTTTTTCACTTTTTTGCCATTTAAAGATAACCAGATTAAAAAATACACTGACACATAAGTGTATTAAAATTTTTATTTGTAGTTATTTTATATTTATTTTTTTGTATATTAAACTAGTACATTATACTTGCCAGTTTTGGTGTATGTTAAATAACAAAAGGGGAAGGGTTGGATGCTTGGCCTTAAAATGTCTTGGCCTATTTTTGGTCTTAGTACGGCCCTGCCTGTAGGCACAGGATTTCATTGTTACTAACTAACTACCTTTAAATACCAAGCTCAGCTAGCAGTCTTTGCTTGAACCACATGTGTTAGTTATGTCTCAGTTACCTGCTCAGATTGATGTCTCTGATTTTGACCCTTTTGTCTGTGACCTTAGCCAGACCTCAGTGTGCTCCAGTGATACTAATCTCATTGTGTTCCAGTGACCTGCTCCAGAGATACCATTCTCAGTGTGTTCCAGTGACCTGCTCCAGAGATACCAGTCTCATAGTGTTCCAGTGACATGCTCCTGAGATACCAGTCTCATTGTGTTCCAGTGACATGCTCCAGAGATACCAGTCTCATTGTGTTCCAGTGACATGCTCCAGAGATACCTGTCTCATTGTGTTCCAGTGACATGCTGCAGAGATACCAGTTGCAGTGTTCCAGTGACATGCTCCAGAGATACCAGTCCTAGAGGGTTTCAGTGACATGCTCCAGAGATACCAGTCACATTGTGTTCCAGTGACATGCTCCAGAGATACCAGTCTTTGTGTGTTCCACTGACCTGCTCCAGAAAATCCAGTCACAGTGTTCCAGTGACATGCTCCAGATATACCAGTCCCAGTGTGTTTCAGTGACATGCTCCAGAAATACAAGTCTCAGTGTGTTCCAGTGACATGCTCCAGAGATACAAGTCTCAGTGTTCCAGTGACATGTTACAGAGATACAAGTCTCAGTGTGCTCCAATGACATGCTCCAGAGATACCAGTCTCAGTGTGTTCCAGTGACATACTCCAGAAATACAAGTCTCAGTGTGTACCAATGACATGCTATAGAGATACCAGTCTCAGTGTGCTCCATTGACATGCTCCAGAGATACCAGTCTCAGTTTTTTCCAGTGACATGCTCCAGAGATACCAGTCTCAGTGTGTTCCAGTGACATGCTCCAGAGATACCAGTCTTAGTGTTTTCCAGTGACCTGCTCCAGAGATACCAGTTGCAGTGTTCCAGTGACATGCTCCAGAGATAACAGTCCCAGTGTGTTTCAGTGACATGCTCCGGAGATACCAGTCCCAGTGTGTTTCAGTGACATGCTCCAGAGATACCTGTCTCATTGCGTTCCAATGACATGTTCCAGAGATACAAGTCTCAGTGTGTTCCAGTGACATGCTCCAGAGATACAAGTCTCAGTGTGCTCCAGTGACATGCTCCAGAGATACAAGTTTCATTGTTCCAGTGACATATTCCAGAGATACAAGTCTCAGTGTGTTCCAGTGACATGCTCCAGAGATACCAGTCTCAGTGTGTTCCAGTGACATAATCCAGAAATACAAGTCTCAGTGTGTACCAATGACATGCTCTAGAGGTACCAGTCTCAGTTTTTTCCAGTGACATGCTCCAGAGATACCAGTCTCAGTGTGATCCAGTGACCTGCTCCAGAGATACCAGTTGCAGTGTTCCAGTGACATGCTCCAGAGATAACAGACCCAGTGTGTTCCAGTGACATGCTCCAGAGATACCAGTCCTAGAGGGTTTCAGTGACATGCTCCAGAGATACCAGTCACATTGTGTTCCAGTGACATGCTCCAGAGATACCAGTCTTTGTGTGTTCCACTGACCTGCTCCAGAAAATCCAGTCACAGTGTTCCAGTGACATGCTCCAGATATATCAGTCCCAGTGTGTTTCAGTGACATGCTCCAGAGATACATGTCTCAGTGTGTTCCAGTGACATGCTCCATAGATACAAGTCTCAGTGTTCCAGTGACATGTTACAGAGATACAAGTATCAGTGTGCTCCAATGACATGCTCCAGAGATACCAGTCTCAGTGTGTTCCAGTGACATACTCCAGAAATACAAGTCTCAGTGTGTACCAATGACATGCTCTAGAGATACCAGTCTCAGTGTGCTCCATTGACATGTTCCAGAGATACAAGTCTCAGTGTGTTCCAGTGACATGCTCCAGAGATACAAGTCTCAGTGTGCTCCAGTGACATGCTCCAGAGATACAAGTCTCAGTGTTCCAGTGACATGTTCCAGAGATACAAGTCTCAGTGTGTTCCAGTGACATGCTCCAGAGATACCAGTCTCAGTGTGTTCCAGTGACATACTCCAGAAATACAAGTCTCAGTGTGTACCAATGACATGCTCTAGAGGTACCAGTCTCAGTGTGCTCCATTGACATGCTCCAGAGATACCAGTCTCAGTTTTTTCCAGTGACATGCTCCAGAGATACCAGTTTCAGTGTGATCCAGTGACCTGCTCCAGAGATACCAGTTGCAGTGTTCCAGTGACATGCTCCAGAGATAACAGACCCAGTGTGTTTCAGTTACATGCTTCAGAGATACCAGTCTCATTGTGTTCCAGTGACATGCTCCCGAGATACCAGTCTTTGTGTGTTCCAGTGATCTGCTCCAGAGATACCAGCCACAGTGTTCCAATGACATGCTCCAGAGATACCAGTCCCAGTGTGTTCCAGTGACCTGCTCCAGAGATACAAGTCTCAGTGTGTTCTAGTGTCATGCTCCAGAGATACCTGTCTCATTGCATTCCAATGACATGTTCCAGAGATACAAGTCTCAGTGTGTTCCAGTGACATGCTCCAGAGATACAAGTCTCAGTGTTCCAGTGACATGTTACAGAGATACAAGTCTCAGTGTGCTCCAGTGGCATGCTCCAGAGGTACAAGTCTCAGTGTGTTCCAGTGACATACTCCAAAAATAGAAGTCTCAGTGTGTACCAGTGACATGCTCTAAAGTCTCAGTTTGTTCCAGTAACCTGCTCCAGAGATACCAGTCTCAGTGTGTTCCAGTGACCTGTTCCAGAGATACCAGTCTCAGTGTGTTCCAGTGATATGCTCCAGAGATACCAGTCTCATTCTGTTTTAATGACATGCTCCAGAGATACCAGTCTCAGTGTGCTCCAGTGACATACTCCAGAGATACCAGTCTTAGTATGTTCCAGTGAAATGTTCCAGAAATATTAGTCTCAGTTTGTTCCAGTGACATGCTCCCGAGATACAAGTCTTACTGTTTTCTAGTGATGCCGTCCAGAGATACCAGTCTCAGTGTGCTCCAGTGACATGCTCCAGAGATACCTGTCTCATTGCATTCCAATGACATGTTCCAGAGATACAAGTCTCAGTGTGTTCCAGTGACATGCTCCAGAGATACAAGTCTCAGTGTTCCAGTGACATGTTACAGAGATACAAGTCTCAGTGTGCTCCAGTGGCATGCTCCAGAGGTACAAGTCTCAGTGTGTTCCAGTGACATACTCCAAAAATAGAAGTCTCAGTGTGTACCAGTGACATGCTCTAAAGTCTCAGTTTGTTCCAGTAACCCGCTCCAGAGATACCAGTCTCAGTGTGTTCCAGTGACCTGTTCCAGAGATACCAGTCTCAGTGTGTTCCAGTGACATACTCCAAAAATAGAAGTCTCAGTGTGTACCAGTGACATGCTCTAAAGTCTCAGTTTGTTCCAGTAACCTGCTCCAGAGATACCAGTCTCAGTGTGTTCCAGTGACCTGTTCCAGAGATACCAGTCTCAGTGTGTTCCAGTGACATGCTCCAGAGATACCAGTCTCATTCTGTTTTAGTGACATGCTCCAGAGATACCAGTCTCAGTGTGCTCCAGTGACAAACTCCAGAGATACCTGTCTCATTGCATTCCAATGACATGTTCCAGAGATACAAGTCTCAGTGTGTTCCAGTGACATGCTCCAGAGATACAAGTCTCAGTGTTCCAGTGACATGTTACAGAGATACAAGTCTCAGTGTGCTCCAGTGGCATGCTCCAGAGGTATAAGTCTCAGTGTGTTCCAGTGACATACTCCAAAAATAGAAGTCTCAGTGTGTACCAGTGACATGCTATAAAGTCTCAGTTTGTTCCAGTAACCTGCTCCAGAGATACCAGTCTCAGTGTGTTCCAGTGACCTGTTCCAGAGATACCAGTCTCAGTGTGTTCCAGTGACATACTCCAAAAATAGAAGTCTCAGTGTGTACCAGTGACATGCTCTAATGTCTCAGTTTGTTCCAGTAACCTGCTCCAGAGATACCAGTCTCAGTGTGTTCCAGTGACCTGTTCCAGAGATACCAGTCTCAGTGTGTTCCAGTGACATGCTCCAGAGATACCAGTCTCATTCTGTTTTAGTGACATGCTCCAGAGATACCAGTCTCAGTGTGCTCCAGTGACATACTCCAGAGATACCAGTCTTAGTATGTTCCAGTGAAATGTTCCAGAGATATTAGTCTCAGTTTGTTCCAGTGACATGTTCCCGAGATACAAGTCTTAGTGTTTTCTAGTGACGCCGTTCAGAGATACCAGTCTCAGTGTGCTCCAGTGACATGCTCCAGAGATACCTGTTTCATTGCATTCCAATGACATGTTCCAGAGATACAAGTCTCAGTGTGTTCCAGTGACATGCTCCAGAGATACAAGTCTCAGTGTTCCAGTGACATGTTCCAGAGATACAAGTCTCAGTGTGCTCCAGTGGCATGCTCCAGAGGTACAAGTCTCAGTGTGTTCCAGTGACATACTCCAAAAATAGAAGTCTCAGTGTGTACCAGTGACATGCTCTAAAGTCTCAGTTTGTTCCAGTAACCTGCTCCAGAGATACCAGTCTCAGTGTGTTCCAGTGACCTGTTCCAGAGATACCAGTCTCAGTGTGTTCCAGTGACATACTCCAAAAATAGAAGTCTCAGTGTGTACCAGTGACATGCTCTAAAGTCTCAGTTTGTTCCAGTAACCTGCTCCAGAGATACAAGTCTCAGTGTGTTCCAGTGACCTGTTCCAGAGATACCAGTCTCAGTGTGTTCCAGTGACATGCTCCAGAGATACCAGTCTCAGTGTGCTCCAGTGACATACTCCAGAGATACCAGTCTCAGTATGTTCCAGTGAAATGTTCCAGAGATATTAGTCTCAGTTTGTTCCAGTGACATGCTCCCGAGATACAAGTCTTAGTGTTTTCTAGTGACGCCGTCCAGAGATACCAGTCTCAGTGTGCTCCAGTGACATGCTCCAGAGATACCAGTCTAAGTGTGTTCCAGTGACATGCTCCAGAGATACCAGTCTCAGTGTGTTCCAATGACATGCTCCAGAGATACCAGTCTCAGTGTGCTCCAGAGACATGCTCCAGAGATACCAGTCTCAGTGTATTCTAGTGACATGTCCCAGAGATACATTTATACTGTTTTGATAAAGGCCTGTGTACTGACCGAAACGCGTCACCTATAATCTTTTTGCCCTTTTTGTTAATTTTTCTGACCATTGGAGGTGTAAGTTGTGTCCCCACCGATGCAGATGTCTCCTGCTATTGGCCAGGAATCTGGGGGCACATATCTTGGACCCCTTTCGTGGCTTATTTGTCAGCCTGCTTGGTACTCAAGTACCCTCCTAAAAAGGCCTTTTTTGCCACCTGGAGGTGAGAAGTTATCAGCTCTTTTTGTGACATATTTTTGGTCCACTTTCCCTACGACTGTTCTGTATGCCTAATATGTAGATTTTAATCTATAAAATAAATGTTAAGTTTTAGAAGTAGATGCACTCATACCTCCTTTTCTGTCGCCCACCCCCCTTTTTTGTAACTATACTTTGTAAATATTTTTAATGTGTTTTGTGCAACTTTGTTTTTCGCGAAACAGTCAACCAGAGCTCTGAAGTCACGGTAATCATTCTAGCGTAAATCATGATTCAGGTCAAGTGATTGTGTTTACTTTCAACTCGTAAAACGAGAGATAAGCCTGATGAGTGCAAACACTTGCGATAAACCCCTTATCACTAGCGCTCAAACGTTTGCGCTCCACTCGTAATCAGGCCCACTGTGTGTTCCAGTGACATGCTTCAGAGATACCAGTCTCAGTGTGCCAAAAGTACCTGTTTTAGCCTGTTCCAAAGATACTTGTATCAGACTGTTCCTGTGACACATATATTTCAGCATTATTAGTGACTTCTTACATTTTCTAGACTCTGATTACCTGTTAATCCTGTAACCCTGTTAATCCTTCTGTAGTAAAATCTGTGATTTTGAATTTTTTTTTTCAAATAGTTTTTATTATTTTTTAACAATATATAACAATAATGGGGACTCGCAGGACCCCTGCAAATTTCAGTGCAAAACATGTAGAAAAGTGTTAAGGAAAAATTACAACTGAGGCATTCGAGTTTCAAAGATAGAGTCAGCACATTTCCAAACAGCTGTCAAAGAAGGGTAAGAGGGTGGGGGGGTGGGGGAAGGGTTCATCTGTAAGGATGGGAGAGGGGGGGGGGATACTGCTGGGGATCGCCTGAGGCGCGTGGAACGAGGAATCTTAAACTCTAACCTGGGGAAGCCAAGTGGTGTCATGTGTGTCTGTCCAGTCTGCCCAAACCATTTCAAAAAGGTCACTTTTGTCCAAACTGTAGAATATGTCCTTTTCCATGGCGTGTAAGTAAGCCATTGTTTTGAGAATATCGGGCCAACGAGGGGGTATGTTTTTTTCCAGTGCCTGGCAATATTGGTTTTAACCGATGACAGGAGATAAACGCAGAGAATCTGCTGATGTTTAGGAAGGGCCTGCAGGTTTAGGTGCAGAAGTGCAGTGGCAGGGATTTTTGGTAGCTGAATCCCAAGAGCAGACAGAGTACGGAAGCAGATATTCCACAGGGGAGTCAACTTAGGGCATTCCCACCATATATGAAGCATATTTCCGTGAGAGCCACATTCTCTCCAGCATTGCAGAGAAGATGTCGAAAACATCCTAGATAGCCGAGCGGGGACCAAATACCATTGGGAGATAACTTTATAATAGGTTTCGAACATTGTCACACAATGTAATGATTTTTTGGTTAAGGTGAGGGACCCCTGCCAGGCATCAGCCGGGATTCGAGAGTGAATAATAGTGTCCCACTTACGTAAGTGTGGGGCCAAGTCTGGGGGCACAGTACCGTCCAGCAGACTATAATGTCTTGAAAGAGGTTTGTGGAGTCTATGTCCTCTTTTCCATACAGTCTCCCATGGGGTAAGCTGACGTGGAGCAGAGGGAAAGAAACCCCAGCTAGAGAGGAAACTCTTGATCCTAGTAAACTCGAATAAGAGGTAGGGTGGGATGTCTTCGCCTGGTCTGTCCTTAGACAACGAAAGATATCCATCTTCGTTAGTCTCTGACCAAAAGTCTGAAACAAGTTTTACACCCAGCCTAGCCCGCGTATTGGGGTGTGTTTCTGCTAGACCTGTAAAGAGGCCTGGGATGGAGGTGATCAGGGAGGGGTGCGGCGCGATTAGTTTACGGTGCCGGATCTTATCCCATACTGCCAGGCATTCTAAAACTACAGAGTTATGTATCTGTAGGGTTCTGCGGCTATGGACCGGGGTCCAGATGAGGTCTTTTAGGTATATATCGAACGGTAATGAGGCTTGCTCAATGTCTCTCCACCTGTCTTGTGAGTGAAGCACTCCCCACTGGGAGATGTGCGTAAGCATAGCACCCTCGTAGTACTTTACTATGGATGGGGAAGCCAGACCCCCAAGCTGGACAGGGAACTGCAGGGTTCCGTGGGCTATTCTAGGGGTTTTGTTTTGCCAAATAAATTTTGTGCATTCACTTTGAAACTGCAGCAAAAGGTGAGTGGGAATTCTGATTGGGAGGCATCTGAAAATATAGGTGAGCCGAGGGAGGAACGACATCTTAAGGGACGCTATGCGGCCCATCCAAGAGATGTTCTTATGATCCCAAACATGTTTTAGCGCTCTCAAGTCCGCCAAAAGGGGTAAATAGTTGTCCTTAACCATCTGTTTCAAATCATTAGAGATTTGAACTCCAAGGTGAGTAATCCCTTTGCTAGACCACTTGAAGTCAAACTGTCTTTGGAGGGCTGTGACATATTTTTGGGGGAAACCCCACAAGTAAATTTCCGTTTTGGGGGTGTTTAGCTTGTAGAAGGAAAGGGAGCCAAAGACCTCAAGGATCTTCAGAAGTCTAGGGATTGTGTGGAGCGGATCTGCAGAAAACACAGTCACATCATCCGCAAACAAGGCGATGTTGTGTTTGGAGCCAGAAAGTGTAATTCCTACTATGTCCCTGTCAGTACGTATTGTTTCCGCTAGTGGCTCGATTGCCAGTGCAAACAGAAGCGGAGAAAGTGGGCAGCCCTGCCTCGTGCCATTAAAAATGGGGAATGAAGACGAGTGGATCCCTACCCCCCTGACCGTTGCCGTGGGGTTAGAGTATAAAGCTTGGATCGCGAGGCATATGTCAGATGGAAATTTGAAGGTGACAAGAGTCTCCCACAGGTAACTCCATCTGACCCTATCAAAAGCCTTCTCGGCATCCAGAGAGATAACCGAGAAGGGCTTGTTCATTCTCGTCGATTCGCAAGCAATATTGATAAGGCGCCTAGTGTTATCCGGGCCCTCACGATTAAGTACAAATCCCACTTGATCTGGGTTGACTAGGGTAGGCAGAAGTTTGCATATTCGATTAGCGAGAAGTTTGGAATAGATTTTTATATCAACATTTATAAGCGAGATGGGCCTATAGTTGGGGCAGTAGGAGGGGTCTTTATTTGGTTTGGGAATCATGATAATTTCAGCCTCCAAGAATTCTCGATTGAAGCTTCCCTCTTGCCTGGCAGTATTAAAAAATCTAAGGAGAAGCGGGATTAGTTATTGACTATAATTTTTGTAGAACTGTGCGGGGAACCCATCTGGGCCGGGGGCCTTAAGAGATTTGAGACGCTGGATGACCTGCTTGATTTCCAGCTGAGTAAATGGGTTGGACAGTGACTCTTGTTGTTCCGTAGTTAAGGACGGTAAATTTAGGGACTCTAGAAATGTTTTAATCTGTTGTGTGGAGGCAGGGGCTTTAACTTCATTGCCCTCAAGGTTGTAGAGTTTAGAATAGTAGTCTGAGAAGCAGTCCCCTATCTGTGAGGGGAGTTTATGAGTCTTGTTGTTGTGAAAGATTTGGTGTATGCCGGAAGAACTATTCCGCTGACGCAATTTGTGTGCTAACAGAGTGTCGGCCCTATTGCCTTTATAATAAAATAACTGCTTAAGTTTTGTGAGGTTCTCTTGGGTGCGCCTCAACTCTAGGTGATTAATATGCGCACGTACGGCTGAAATCTGGGAGGTCAGTACTTCAGAGACGTTAGCTCTGTTGGAGGATTCAAGCAGCCGAAGTTTGCAGTGGGCTTGGGCTAAGGAAAGTCCAGCAAGTTTCCTAAGGTGAGCTTGCCTGCGGATGATATAACCTCTGGAAACTGCCTTGATGGCGCCCCAGAGGGTATCATCAGATGTCTGACCGTTGCCATTAAGTTGAATAAGTTCTATGAGATCTCTGCGTAGTTCTTCCCTGAAGGGGGTGTCTGCTAGGATGTTGCGTGGGAGGGACCACCTACTTTTATGAAGACAGGGGTCACTGGTGTGAAGGTCTACAAGTACCGGGTCATGATCTGACCATGAGCAGAGGGGGATACTAGATTGGAGTACTGAGTCTAGGGTCGTTGCCGAACAGAAAATATGGTCTAACCTAGAATAGGTTTTGTGTACCTGGGAGAAGTGGGTGAAGTCCCTGTCTGTAGCGTGTAATGATCGCCAGATATCAAAATATCCAAATTCAGACATGATTGATTTAAAGCGTGTGGAGAGGAGAGTTAGTTGGGGGGTGGTCTTGGTTGGGGATAACGTCTTGCGGTCTAGTTTAGTGTCCCAGATCATGTTGTAGTCCCCCGCTATTATAACTCTGCCCTGTTTGTGGTGGTCGATTAATCTCAGAATTTTTCTGAGGCAAGTAGGCTGTTGGGTATTGGGAAGGTATATTGAAACTAGGGTGTGCGTGACGTGGTCAAGCTTGCAGATTACTATAGTGTATCTAGCCTGGGAGTCCCTTATTACCTCAATTTCCTCATAGGCTACCCTCCTGTGAATCAGGACCGCAGTCCCTCGAGCTTTTTTTGTAAATGAAGAGCATTCTATGGTCGTGTATGAGCGAGAATGGAATCTATGGGGAGCGTCTAACAGCCAGTGTGTTTCTTGCAGAAACACAATATCGGGGTTGTGGTGGTTAAGCATGCGAGTGAGTAGGCTCCTTTTGAAGGGAGAGTTTAAGCCCCTGGAATTATGTGTGCATACTCGTAATCGGGACATGGTTCACTTCTAGCCCAGGGGAGTGGGTGGGCAGTAGGGATATCTAGGAGGCTTAGGTTAAAGACTTGGAAAGAGGTATGTAGGGGATGGGAGGAGAGAAGGTTATTCAGACTGTAAGGTGGAAATGTACTGACAACACAGGTGGAAATAGTCCACCTAGGTGGAACCCTGGTGTGGGTTAACCTGTAGGGGGGGGAGCTAAGGGCAAATGTATGAGAAGAGCTGGGAGGTCCAGCCCCACTCCGCTAGCTAAGTAACTAGACAATGGAGAATAAAACAAGGTGCAATAAAATGTAAACCTGTGGGCCCCAAAGAGGGCGTGACAAAAGCATAATGAACTAAAATGAACACAGGAACCTGATAGGAAACATTGGATACAATAAGCGATCTACACATACATGCCAACATAAAATAATAGAATCTGGTTTCATATGATTAAAGACTGCATACTTTAGTTAATGCGGACCCTACTCAAGGACACTACAAAATAACAACAAAGAGTGAAAATATTGGGGTTAAGGACATTTTGTCGTATCGTGCCTGTAAAATATAGAGCAGAGTGAACTCAGAGGGCTGACATGAAACGACAGTATGTGATGAACGTTGTAAAACACATATTTGTAGTTAATGCAGACCTCGCTCAGTGACACGTCAGCGTATCAGCAAAAAATAGAAAGAGCAGAGGTGAGAACATTCTATCGTGTCATGTCTGTATTATGTAAGACTAGGTGGACATAAGGGTCTAACATGAAACATCAGGAAGCAATGGACAGTGAAAACACATAAGTCTAACATGAAACAGTAGCAAGTGGGCATATATGAGTAAGAAGTCACATTTTTCGTACACTATAGCTCCTACTCCGTTACTTGTTAACATATCAATACAAGGTAATGAGAGTGGGGGTAGGCATATTATATCCTATCAGACCTGCAAAATGTAACATAAGTAGGCTCAGATTCAGGAGGGTGGAGACTCTAGTTGGGTTTCGTCGGTAGGCTGTTGTGTTCTCATCCTCTTAGGCCTTTGTTCCTTAACCGACCATTCGGGGGCTGTGACTCTCAGCTTAGATTGAACAGCCGGAGGTCCCCGTGGGTCTACTGCCATGAGTCCCCATTGGCCAAGGAGAGAAGTCCCTTGAGAAAGAGAGGTCACGGTGATCGATTTGTTGTCTTTTGTGATTATTAGTTTAGTAGGGTAACCCCATCTGTACTTAATGTTCTCCCTGCGAAGAATCTGTGTGACTGGCTGGAAATATCTCCGGTGTTGCAGAGTGTGTGCGGATAAATCGGGCAGCAGTTGTATGTCTTTAAATCTTTCTGATGTCTGCGACTTCCGAAAGGCCGCCTGCATGAGTCTGTCCTTAAAGATAAAACTGTGGAAACAGACTATGACATCTCTCGGTTTCTCCTGAGAGACTGTTCTAGGGCGTAAGGCTCTGTGGGCCCTTTCCATGGTGTCTGTCAGCCCCTCTGTTGGTCCCAGCAGTTCTTTAAAGAGTTCTTTCAGAAAGTTTTGAATCTCTGCCGGTTGGATATCCTCAGGTATTCCTCTAAACCTTATGTTGTTTCTGCGTGCCCTATCCTCCACATCGGCAAGTTTGAACTCCAGCTGGCTAATTTGATCCGCAAGAGATTCCGAGTAGGACAATAAATTTGTATGGTCAGTGGCAAGATCATCCTGTTTTCTTTCCAGGGAGTCTACTCTGTCACCTATCTCAGAGATGTCTTTACGGAGTTCAGCATGATTGCGTTGGATTTCCTTGGTTATGGAGATAGTTTGGTTTGCAAGCATTTTTTTAAGTGTTGCTTCCGTTATTAGGTGTTGTGAGCTCACTTGAGGCGTATGGTCGGGTTGGGATCCATCCCCCAGAGACTCAGACTCACTCAGACCTTCATTGGAGTCCTCATTCTGGTCTTTGGGGTGTTGTGTGAAATGGTCCAGGACTGTTTTTTTCACAGAACCTGGCGGCTTCGAGTGTCTCCTGGCGTTGTGTGGCATTTTCATAGGAGAAGAAAGAGCCTCTAGCTGAACCAGTGAGCCCGAATTGGGGGTAAATGAGAGGGCTATTGGAACCAACAGGCTAATAAAATAAAAAGAGGATAATACACATGCACAATAGTATTACATAACGGAGTAGGGCTAGCCGTCCACCCGTAACCTCTATCTCCCCATAGCGGCATTTATGGGCAACATGCTGCCCCACAAGACTTTGTATGTATCAAAAGATGCCAACTCAGGTGGAGAAAGAGGCCAGGCGGGCGCCTTATTAATATTACCCTTTTACTTGTAGTGAGGCACCTCTAATATTCTTAAGGGGGGTGTGCCCATCGGACTCGGGGAAGGAGGGATACGACCCGGAGGAAGGGAAAAAGGAGAGTGGTAGTGACCAGCCCACGTAAGCAGGCCGGAAAGGATGAGACCGAGAGGGGGGGTTCAGTGATAGAAAGTGATATTAACACACAGATGGGCAACTAAGCCCAGAGTACCTGGAACAGTTACTTCTGCCGGTCAGCGCACAAGGTGGGAGGCGAAATTTGCTCTCACTATTAGTCAAAGAGTTACATAAGTGCGGCAAACGGGCAGGAGCAACTGGGGCCCAAAAAGTTAAATACCAAACGTCCTGTGAAAGGAAAAAAGTAAGTTATGCAAGGTCACAACACAAAAATAATATAAAATAAAACACTCAACTCTGAGCTGGGCTGCAGAGAAACAGAAGCTGACGCAGCAGCACAGTAAGACACAATTCTATAACAGTGGCCTCAGTCCATGAGAACAGCATTAATTAAGAACAAGGTTTGCCACCCAGTAGGTACTGTGCTTAAAGGGACTTGAAAGTGTCCTGGGATGTAGCTTTGCAATTGTAACCTTGAGTCCTAGGTCTGAACCAGTGAGGGGGTTTGGTTTTTATTGTTAAGGAGACTTAGATAATCTGCAGGGAACCTGCTAAAGAGAGTGAGGAAGTGTTGCTGTTGTGGTGCAGCTGGGTGAACTGGTACATAAACTTTGCTTGCCAGTGAAACTCCTTCTCCAAGGGATTAAAATAATAAGGCTGAACAGTAGGTCAGAGCTTCACTTTTATTTTAAACGACAGTCTCCTATGTTTCCCTGCTGCAAAAGGAGGGATTCACATATGCAGCAGTAGCACTCCCCACAGACTGGTAAGATTATTATAGTCAGCCAGGATAAGCTATGGGGGGATAGTGTGTGATCCTTTATGGGTTTAGACAGGAGATGAGTGGGCTCCCCTCTCAAACATGTATCCCCAAGGTAGTATTTGTTAAGAGGCTGGATGGGACCTGGTCTGGCTAGTGACCACACTGTGGCGTGAATCTGAGTTAAGTGGCCTTATATCCCATTTGAGGGAGAGGTGTTGTGTGGTGTCCTCCCAGCTGCTTTCTCTTACCTCTCTTCAGCGGCATATATCAGCACTCTGCGAAGGCCAGGACAGATGGGGTTCACTAGCTGGTGGGCCGCGCTACAGGGATGGTGTGTAGTCACAGGCCCCAAGATGGCGGATGTTCGCGCCAAATGATCCCGGCACGTCTCCGCTAGCAGTATTTCCACAGGCCGCAAACCTCTCAGTCCCGGGCCGGCCACCGCCGGATCAGTCCCAACTGCCGCTCACCACCGGACTTACTAGGTAGGGCCTTCTGTTATGGGTAGTTGGTTCACCGGAGGTGTCGGCTGATCTTCTGTCTCTGACGGTCGCAGGGAGTATCACCTCTGCCGCACCGGAGCGGAGCCCCGACCCTCCGTGCAGCAGGGGTAAGGGGTCAGAGAGATGCTCGTTCCCGGTCTAGGACAATGTAGTTGTGGGAGTGTAGGGTAGACGGATAGCGCCTCCGGCAAATGTAAGGCTTCTTCTTAGGCGGCAAGGCAGAGGGTGCAGGTAACGGCTCAGTTACGCTCAACAATATGCTGAAAATGCTTCGAATCCCCACAGCCAGTCACAGTAATCAGACTGGGGTAAAGTCTGGGATAAAATAGTATATTTTTAACAGTTTGGGCGTTTAATCCTAACTTTAAATCACTTCGTAAAGGGAGAGCTCCTTCAAAACACGTCTCTCTAGTTAGGCAGCCAGCTCCGCCCCCGTGATTTTGAATTTCATTTGCTCATGCTTCATAAAGTATGCCTAAGTCTAAGAAGTCTATTTGTACTTTAGACTCTGTTTTAGACCCTGAAAGCAATTAATAAGCTCCAACTCCCTGACGCTAAATCAGTGTACTGTGCACGTTTATAATGTGACACCCCCTAGCCCTCCATCTTTTTAAAGTCATTTTCTTACCGAAGTATCAGAAGGTGTTACATATAATCAGGAAACATAGGCCTAGATTTGGAGTTTGGCGTTAGCCGTGAAAACCAGCGTTAGAGGCTCCTAACGCTGGTTTTAGGCTACCTCCGGTATTTGGAGTCACTCAAAATAGGGTCTAACGCTCACTTTTCAGCCGCAACTTTTCCATACCGCAGATCCCCTTACGTAAATTGCGTATCCTATCTTTTCAATGGGATCTTTCCAACTCCGGTATTTAGAGTCGTGTCTGAAGTGAGCGTTAGACATCTAACGACAAAACTCCAGCCGCAGGAAAAAAGTCAGTAGTTAAGAGCTTTCTGGGCTAACGCCGGTTTATAAAGCTCTTAACTACTGTCCTCTAAAGTACACTAACACCCATAAACTACCTATGTACCCCTAAACCGAGGTCCCCCCACATCGCCGCCACTCGATTAAATTTTTTTAACCCCTAATCTGCCGACCGCCACCTACGTTATCCTTATGTACCCCTAATCTGCTGCCCCTAACACCGCCGACCCCTATATTATATTTATTAACCCCTAATCTGCCCCCCACAACATCGCAGCCAGCTACCTACAATAATTAACCCCTAATCTGCCGACCGCAAAGCGCCGCCACCTACGTTATCCTTATGTACCCCTAATCTGCTGCCCCTAACACCGCCGACCCCTATATTATATTTATTAACCCCTAATCTGCCCCCCACAACTTCGCCTCC
Source organism: Bombina bombina (assembly GCF_027579735.1). Taxonomy (NCBI): domain Eukaryota; kingdom Metazoa; phylum Chordata; class Amphibia; order Anura; family Bombinatoridae; genus Bombina; species Bombina bombina. The sequence continues at coordinate 969,812,907 of NC_069504.1, read as the reverse complement.
ACCTGCCTACACTTATTAAACCCTAATCTGCCGACCGGACCTGAGCGCTACTATAATAAAGTTATTAACCCCTAATCCGCCTCACTAACCCTATAATAAATAGTATTAACCCCTAATCTGCCCTCCCTAACATCGCCGACACCTAACTTCCAACATTAACCCCTAATCTGCCGACTGGAGCTCACCGCTATTCTAATAAATGTATTAACCCCTAAAGCTAAGTCTAACCCTAACACTAACACCCCCCTAAGTTAAATATAATTTAAATCTAACAAAATTAATTAACTCTTATTAAATAAATTATTCCTATTTAAAGCTAAATACTTACCTGTAAAATAAATCCTAATATAGCTACAATATAAATTATAATTATATTATAGCTATTTTAGGATTTATATTTATTTTACAGCTAACTTTGTATTTATTTTAACCAGGTACAATAGCTATTAAATAGTTAAGAACTATTTAATAGCTAAAATAGTTAAAATAATTACAAAATTACCTGTAAAATAAATCCTAACCTAAGTTACAATTAAACCTAACACTACACTATCAATAAATTAATTAAATAAACTACCTACAATTACCTACAATTAACCTAACACTACACTATCTATAAATTAATTAAATATAATTCCTACAAATAAATACAATTAAATAAACTAGCTAAAGTACAAAAAATAAAAAAGAACTAAGTTACAAAAAATAAAAAAATATCTACAAACATAAGAAAAATATTACAACAATTTTAAACTAATTACACCTACTCTAAGCCCCCTAATAAAATAACAAAGCCCCCCAAAATAAAAAAATGCCCTACCCTATTCTAAATTACTAAAGTTCAAAGCTCTTTTACCTTACTAGCCCTGAACAGGGCCCTTTGCGGGGCATGCCCCAAAGAATTCAGCTCTTTTGCCTGTAAAAAAAAACATACAATACCCCCCCCAACATTACAACCCACCACCCACATACCCCTAATCTAACCCAAACCCCCCTTAAATAAACCTAACACTAAGCCCCTGAAGATCTTCCTACCTTATCTTCACCATACCAGGTTCACCGATCCGTCCTGAAGAGCTCCTCCGATGTCCTGATCCAAGCCCAAGCGGGGGGCTGAAGAGGTCCATGATCCGGCTGAAGTCTTCATCCAAGCGGGAGCTGAAGAGGTCCTGAAGAGGTCCATGATCCGGATGAAGTCTTCATCCAAGCGGGAGCTGAAGAGGTCCATGATCCGGATGAAGTCTTCTATCAACGGCATCTTCAATCTTCTTTCTTCGGGAGCCATCATCTTCCATCCGACGCGGAACATCCTCTTCTCCCGACGCCTACTAGCCGAATGACGGTTCCTTTAAGGGACGTCATCCAAGATGGCGTCCCTCGAATTCCGATTGGCTGATAGGATTCTATCAGCCAACTGGAATTAAGGTAGGAATATTCCGATTGGCTGATGGAATCAGCCAATCAGAATCAAGTTCAATCCGATTGGCTGATCCAATCAGCCAATCAGATTGAGCTCGCATTCTATTGGCTGATCGGAACAGAATTCTATCAGCCAATCGGAATTCGAGGGACGCCATCTTGGATGACGTCCCTTAAAGGAACCTTCATTCTTCAGTTGGACGTCGCCGGATGAAGATGGGTCCGCGTCGGAGGTCTTCAGGATGGAGCCGGTCCTCATCGGATGAAGATAGAAGATGCCGCTTGGAAGATGATGGTTGCCGGTCCGGATCTACTCTTCTTCCCGGATAGGATGAAGACTTTGGAGCCTCTTCTGGACCTCTTCAGCCACCGGATGATGGATCGCCAGCCCCCGCTTGGGTTGGATGAAGATTTTGGAGCCAGGGCGGATCGGTGATACCTGGTGAGGTGACGACAAGGTAGGATGATCTTCAGGGGCTTAGTGTTAGGTTTATTTAAGGGGGGTTTGGGTTAGATTAGGGGTATGTGGGTGGTGGGTTGTAATGTTGGGGGGGGTATTGTATGTTTTTTTTACAGGCAAAAGAGCTGAACTTCTTGGGGCATGCCCCGCAAAGGGCCCTGTTCAGGGCTGGTAAGGTAAAAGAGCTTTGAACTTTAGTAATTTAGAATAGGGTAGGGCATTTTTTATTTTGGGGGTCTTTGTTATTTTATTAGGGGGCTTAGAGTAGGTGTAATTAGTTTAAAATTGTTGTAATATTTTTCTTATGTTTGTAAATATTTTTTTATTTTTTGTAACTTAGTTCTTTTTTATTTTTTGTACTTTAGTTAGTTTATTTCATTGTAGTTATTTGTAGATATTGTATTTAATTAATTTATTGATAGTGTAGTGTTAGGTTTAATTGTAGGTAATTGTAGATATTTTATTTAATTAATTTAATGATAGTATAGTGTTAGGTTTAATTGTAACTTAGGTTAGGATTTATTTTACAGGTAATTTTGTAATTATTTTAACTAGGTAGCTATTAAATAGTTCTTAACTATTTAATAGCTATTGTACCTGGTTAAAATAATTAAAAAGTTGCCTGTAAAATAAATATAAATCCTAAAATAGCTATAATATAATTATAATTTATATTGTAGCTATATTAGGGTTTATTTTACAGGTAAGTATTTAGCTTTAAATAGGAATAGGGGGTGTTAGTGTTAGGGTTAGACTTAGCTTTAGGGGTTAATACATTTATTAGAATAGCGGTGAGCTCCGGTCGTCAGATTAGGGGTTAATAATTGAAGTTAGGTGTCGGCGATGTTAGGGAGGGCAGATTAGGGGTTAATACTATTTATTATAGGGTTAGTGAGGCGGATTAGGGGTTAATAACTTTATTATAGTAGCGGTGCGGTCCGCTCGGCAGATTAGGGGTTAATAAGTGTAGGCAGGTGGGGGCGACGTTGTGGGTGGCAGATTAGGGGTTAATAAATATAATATAGGGGTCGGCGGTGTTAGGGGCAGCAGATTAGGGGTACATAAGGATAATGTAAGTAGCGGCGGTTTACGGAGCGGCAGATTAGGGGTTAAAAATAATATGCAGGGGTCAGCGATAGCGGGGGCGGCAGATTAGGGGTTAATAAGTGTAAGGTTAGGGGTGTTTAGACTCGGGGTACATGTTAGAGTGTTAGGTGCAGACTTAGGAGGTGTTTCCGCATAGCAAACAATGGGGCTGCGTTAAGAGCTGAACGCGGCTTTTTTGCAGGTGTTAGTTTTTTTTTCAGCTCAAACAGCCCCATTGTTTCTTATGGGGGAATCGTGCACGAGCACATTTTTGAGGCTGGCCGCTTGCGTAAGCAACTCTGGTATCGAGAGTTGAAGCTGCGTTAAAAATGCTCTACGCTCCTTTTTTGGAGCCTAACGCAGCCTTTATGTGGACTCTCAATACCAGAGTTATTTTTATGGTGCGGCCAGAAAAAAGCCGGCGTTAGATTTTCGGGTCGTTACCGACAAAACTCCAAATCTAGCCGATAGATCCTGTCCCACTGAAATTAAGCATAATGTGCTGCTGATTTTCAGCTTCATCTGCTCAGTGCTATATTAGATGAGGTTAAATACATAGGTAAAGTCCTACTGAGATGCTTGAAACCTTGAATCTCTAGTGCAGGAAACAACCAGTGCCTAGCAGGGTCATGCAACTACGACTTTTGATTGCTAACTAGCATTCTCCTGCTCTGGAGCTGCAAAGCTTTCAACTCCTTTACCTTTGTTTTTAACTCCAGAAAATGATTTTCTGGGTTCAGTAATGCAAAAATAACAAGCTCCAATGAACTATGGAATGCAATTTTTGCATTAGTATGTCCCTTTAACCAGTCGTCTCATATAGAGATATATTTTCAGTAAAATCCCTTTAAATTAAAAATGTAACTAATTTGGTACCTTGTGCCATTTAAAAATAAAACCTTCCATTCTGTATAAATTCGCAAAGTTTCACAAAACATTAACATGAATTATATGCACTTAAATAGCTGTATTATCAATAAGGTGTCAATAATAGTACAAAGTCCATTATATGTATTGCGATACACCAGATTTGTTCCACGCAGGTGAATGAATCAGCAAGTGACCCAGGTACTAAGTATTCTCAAGACAAAACTTGCATAAAATGTATTTTTACTGTATTTGTATCATTAAGACATAGGGATCATATAATCAAGCTCCGAATGGCCTTGTTTCCACGTGAGCCTTCAGACCGCTGTCCCATTACTTGTCCGCCTGCTCTGAGTCTGCGGACATCAATCCGCAACATCTTATACGATTGGGCTGATTGACACCCCCTGCTAGCGGCCGATTGTCTGTGAATTTGGCAGGGGCGGCATTGCACAAGCAGTTCACAAGAACTGCTTGTACAATGATAAATGCCGACAGCATATGCTGTCGGCATTTATCGATGTGCGGCAGACACGATAAACTACATCGTATCCTGTCCGTCCGCGCTTTAATAAATTGGCCCCATAGTCACCATTGTTTTCTCTTTGGAGATGGCTTAAGTGTAGGAAATTCACATATTTTTTCTGTCCAGCTCATTACATGTGTACATATTACTTTAAAATCAGATAATACATTAAAATGCTTTCCTAGCTGATGAGATATCAGATATTATGAATCTGTTGAAAGCATTTGCAAAATTCTGTCTCCCTGAAGACCTTCAGGTCTCGTGAGGACAAGTCTGACATAGCAGACGGAAGCAGCATTTCCTCTCTGTCCCCTTCAGAGAATACGTTCCCACGTCAGAAGACAAGAAACAGTTAGGTAATCTGTTTCATTAAACATCCACGACTCCCCTCAGACAGAACTGAAACACCAAAGGTACCTCTAGTTGTGCTAGCAGACATTAAATGACAGATATGTATCTTATCACCCTTCTGATGTTTAAAGGAGAGAGCATCAAATTTTAATAAAGAAATAAATATTTTATTGCAACTTTAAAATTACTGTCCCTTTCTTCACTGAGTATCTTTGAAAGTGTTAGTTGGGCAGGTAGCCAAAAGTTGGACTGACACAAAATCATAATTAACTTCTTTTCTTATGTAGTGGTGCCAGTGTAAATATAAAAGTGCCAGTATAAATATATATATAAATATATATATATATATATATATATATATATATATATATATAACTATGCGGACATCAATCCGCCCGATCCTATACGACTGGGCTGATTGACACCCCCTGCTAGAGAAATGCATAACGCCTGAGGCACAGAAAATAGTTAGATGAACTTGACAAACGATTTTCTATTTTCCAACAATCCAAATAAACTTTGGAGAATCATTGGGGTTTTGCTTTTTTGCCTGACCTTAATAATTATGCTTAAAAAGGCCAGATTTAAAAATATGTTAGAGTAAAATATTATATACTGAGGGACTTCTGTGAAGGTCGCAATTTTTTATTTTTTTTGCATAAATGGGATTATTCACTAATTTTAGTTAAACAACAGAGGGCTAGATTACGAGTAGAATGCTAACTGTTTCAAGCGAAACCTGAAAGGGTTTTTTCATGGCTTTTTTCGTGGTCGCAATTACGAGTTGAAAGAAAATGCATTCCTTTGAGTGATATCGAATTTAAGTGCGTTGGGTTAGTGCAACTTCAGAGCTTTGGTCAACTGTTATGCAAGACAAAAAAAATGCACAAAAAACATCAAAAATACATTTAAAAATTATTTAAAAAAAAATACAGGTCCGGGCTGCGGTCATGATCGGTCGCATAAACTAGCAGCTCCGCACTTGAATTAGATAACCGCCAATTATCTACAGCTATAACAAGAATTATTTTATAAATATACCTGCAAACTGTGTGTAAGCGACTATTACACTGAACAATACTTTACTTTACTTGAATTGCACATAAGCTGGAGCCCTAGGGCCTATCTATCAAGCTCAGAAAGGAGCTTGACGGCCCGTGTTTCAGCAGTTATGAAGGAGCGGTCACAAAGACCGCTGCTCCATAACCCTGTCCACCTGCTCTGAGCAGCCGGACAGGAATCTCAACAATTCAACCCGATCGAGTACGATCGGGATGATTGACACCCACTGCTGTTGGCCCATTGGCCGCGAGTCTGCAGAGGGCGGCATTGCACCAGCAGCTCTTGTGAGCTGCTGGTACAATGTTAAATGCGGAGAGCGTATTGCTCTCCGCATTCAGCGATGTCTTGCGGACCTGATCCGCACTGTCTGATCAGGTCCGCAAGACATTTCTTAAATATGCCTCCTAGTCTGGACCATTAGATATCAAGGTGGTGGTCTAATCATTCAGACCTCTAACACCGCCAGGTCATCCGGGTAGAGCAGTTTAAGGACAACTGCAAACACTGTGCTACCGCTCAATACTCAATACTGAACACTTTATTCCTGTATTACTGGGGCAAAAATGACCTAATTGGTCAGTGGCGGTCCCATCATGGCGGAATATGTTGAGGCCTGGGAGGCTAATGATCAGACACTAATCACCAAGCACTTCCAGAGCCTCAAGAAACTTTTAAATGTGGTGCTGGTTCAAGTAAGCCTGACAAGCGCTGGGAAGCCATGCTATATCCGGACATGCACAGAGGAGACAACTGCAATCTCTACAGCTACTACTCAAGATGCCATCAAATTACCTACGCAAAAAGTATTGCACCCGTAGCGATGATAATAAGGACATAAACCCTAATGAGGAGATCACACATATAGCCGCTTTCCTGAGCCCTTCTGATCCCCAGACTTCCTGGAACATTATTACCTTACAAAAGTTTTGGAACAATACACCTCTGGTGAGCCTCATGTTATGCTTGGGATGCTCTGTTGTGAGCTAAAATTCTGAGGCCCTTACTGCAAATATAATTACACTATGGGGCCTATCTATCAAGCACCGAATGGAGCTTGACAGCCCGTGTTTCTGGCGAGTCTTCAGGCTCGACAGAAACACAAGTTATGGAGCAGTGGTCAGAGCAGGCGGACAGGAATCGCCAGAATCAGGTTGATTGACACCCCCTACTGGCGGCCCATTCGCCGCGAGTCTGCAGGGGGTGGCGTTGCACCAGCAGCTCTTGTAAGCTGCTGGTGCAATGCTGAATACGGAGAGCGTATTGCTCTCCGCATTCAGCGATGTCTTGCGGACCTGATCCGCACTGTCGGATCAGGTCCGCAAGACATTTGTTAAATTGGCCTCCATCTGTGTTTGTTGTTTGATTTTGCATGCACAGTACCTATTTTAACTAGTAATTTTATTTAAGTGTAACTCATTATTTAATGTTAGATTTATGTGACCAATTTAGAGCAGTCTGTTAACAATGTATTAATGGTTTAAGAAACAAAAGGGTTCTTTCTTTTACGGTAAAAAAATAACATACTTTCAGCTACTAAACTCCTAGGGAGTATTACATAAACAAACCATAAGTCCTGCCTACTCCATTCTAGGTTTTACTAACCTAATTCTGGCTGCATTTACCATACATAGCAATAATTTTGCAATAACTGAGGAATAGCGAAGATAAAGCAATTTTGCATCCTTTAACTCTATACATATTTCTTAAAGGCTGGCGCACTCTTAGCCCTCAGTACATCCCTACAGCTATGTTAAATAACTCCCTCATTGTCTGCGACCAAGGCAGTGGGGCACACTAAACTTGGGGATTACTCTGGATTGAGGAATATACTAGTAACAATGGATACGACTTTAAGCAGGACATAGATATAACCCCCGAGAGACATAAGTATATATATTAGCTGACATCTAGCAAGCAGATAAATTGTAGACAGGCTATAAAGGTATTTCAGAGAACCACACATATCCTGTAAGTTCATTCAAGCATTTATATGTTATATAGCAGCTCCCTTATCTTAAATACTCATTATTGGAGGCGTGGACTAGCCCACTACTAAATTACTAACGGCTAGATTACGAGTTTTGCGGTAAGAGCTGCTCGGTACTAACTTGCAAGTTATTGTCACCGCTCACCTCCCTCTAGCGCTGCTATTACAGGTTTACAAAAACCTGGCGTTAGCAGGCAATAAGTGAGCGTTGAGCAAAATTGAGCTCCATACTGCACTCCAATACCAGCGCTGCTTTAAGCCTATCACCTGCAATAAAGGAGCGTAAAGCTCCGTAACGCAGCCCCATTGATTCCTATGGGGAAAAAAAAAATATGTTTACACCTAACACCCTAACATAAACCCTGAGTCTAAACACCCCTAATCTGCCGCCCCGACATCGCCGCCAACTACATTACAGTTATTAACCCCTAATCTGCTGCCCCCAATGTCGCCGCCACCTACATTATACTTATTAACCCCTAATCTGCCGCCCCTAACATCGTCGCCACCTACCTACACTTATTAACCCCTAATCTGCCACCCCCAATGTCTCCCCCACCTACCTACACTTATTAACCCCTAATCTTCCGCCCCCAACATCGCCGCCACCTACCTACACTTATTAACCCCTAATCTGCCACCCCCAATGTCGCAGCCACCTACATTACAGTTATTAACCCCTAATCTGCCGCCTCCAATGTCGCCGCCACTATGCTAAAGTTAAAAACCCTTAAACCAAACCCTAAGTCTAACCCTAACACCCACTAACTTTAATATAATTAAAATAAATCTAAATAAAAATTCCAATTATTACTTAAATAATACCTATTTAAAACTAAATACTTACCTATAAAATAAACACTTAGGCCTAGATTTAGAGTTTGGCGTTAGCAGTGAAAACCAGCGTTAGAGGCTCCTAACGCTGGTTTTAGGCTTCCGCCGGTATTTGGAGTCACTCAAAATAGGGTCTAACGCTCACTTTCCAGCCGCGACTTTTCCATACCGCAGATCCCCTTACGTAAATTGCGTATCCTATCTTTTCAATGGGATTTTTCTAACTCCTGTATTTAGAGTCGTTTCTGAAGTGAGCGTTAGACATCTAACGACAAAACTCCAGCCGCAGGAAAAAAGTCAGTAGTTAAGAGCTTTCTGGGCTAACGCCGGTTTATAAAGCTCTTAACTACTGTGCTCTAAAGTACACTAACACCCATAAACTACCTATGTACCCCTAAACCGAGGTCCCCCCACATCGCCGACACTCGAAAAAAATTTTTTAACCCCTAATCTGCCGACCGCCACCTACGTTATCCTTATGTACCCCTAATCTGCTGCCCCTAACACCGCCGACCCCTGTATTATATTTATTAACCCCTAATCTGCCCCCCTCAACGTCGCCTCCACCTGCCTACACTTATTAACCCCTAATCTGCCGACCGCAAAGCGCCGCCACCTACGTTATCCTTATGTACCCCTAATCTGCTGCCCCTAACACCGCCGACCCCTATATTATATTTATTAACTCCTAATCTGCCCCCCACAACGTCGCCTCCACCTGCCTACACTTATTAACCCCTAATCTGCCGACCGGACCTGAGCGCTACTATAATAAAGTTATTAACCCCTAATCCGCCTCACTAACCCTATCATAAATAGTATTAACCCCTAATCTGCCCTCCCTAACATCGCCGACACCTAACTTCAATTATTAACCCCTAATCTGCCGACCGAATCTCGCCGCTATTCTAATAAATGTATTAACCCCTAAAGCTAAGTCTAACCCTAATACAAACACCCCCCTAAGTTAAATATAATTTAAATCTAACGAAATTAATTAACTCTTATTAAATAAATTATTCCAATTTAAAGCTAAATACTTACCTGTAAAATAAATCCTAATATAGCTACAATATAAATTATAATTATATTATAGCTATTTTAGGATTTATATTTATTTTACAGGTAACTTTGTATTTATTTTAACCAGGTACAATAGCTATTAAATAGTTAAGAACTATTTAATAGCTAAAATAGTTAAAATAATTACAAATTTACCTGTAAAAGAAATCCTAACCTAAGTTACAAATAAACCTAACACTAGACTATCAATAAATTAATTAAATAAACTACCTACAATTAACCTAACACTACACTATCAATAAATTAATTAAATACAATTGCTACAAATAAATACAATTAAATAAACTAGCTAAAGTACAAAAAATAAAAAAGAACTAAGTTACAAAAAATAAAAAAATATTTACAAACATAAGAAAAATATTACAACAATTTTAAACTAATTACACCTACTCTAAGCCCCCTAATAAAATAACAAAGACCCCAAAATAAAAAAATGCCCTACCCTATTCTAAATTACTAAAGTTCAAAGCTCTTTTACCTTACCAGCCCTGAACAGGGCCCTTTGCGGGGCATGCCCTAAGAAATTCAGCTCTTTTGCCTGTAAAAAAAACATACAATACCCCCCCCCCAACATTACAACCCACCACCCACATACCCCTAATCTAACCCAAACCCCCCTTAAATAAACCTAACACTAAGCCCCTGAAGATCATCCTACATTGTCTTCACCATACCAGGTTCACCGATCGGTCCAGAAGAGCTCCTCCGATGTCCTGATCCAAGCCCAAGCGGGGGGCTGAAGAGGTCCATGATCCGGCTGAAGTCTTCATCCAAGCGGGCCAGAAGAGGTCTTCCATCCGATTGAAGTCTTCATCCAAGCGGCATCCATCCGGAGCAAAGCGGCAGCATCCTGAAGACCTCCACCGCGGAACATCCATCCTGGCCGACGACTGAACGACGAATGACGGTTCCTTTAAATGATGTCATCCAAGATGGCATCCCTCGAATTCCGATTGGCTGATAGGATTCTATCAGCCAATCGGAATTAAGATAGGAATATTCTGATTGGCTGATGGAATCAGCCAATCAGAATCAAGTTCAATCCGATTGGCTGATCCGATCAGCCAATCAGATTGAGCTCGCATTCTATTGGCTGTTCCGATCAGCCAATAGAATGCAAGCTCCATCTGATTGGCTGATTTAAAGGAACCGTCATTCGTCGTTCAGTCGTCGGCCAGGATGAATGTTCCGCGGTGGAGGTCTTCAGGATGCTGCCGCTTCGCTCCGGATGGATGCCGCTTGGATGAAGACTTCAATCGGATGGAAGACCTCTTCTGGCCCGCTTGGATGAAGACTTCAGCCGGATCATGGACCTCTTCAGCCCCCCGATTGGGCTTGGATCAGGACATCGGAGGAGCTCTTCTGGACCGATCGGTGAACCTGGTATGGTGAAGACAAGGTAGGATGATCTTCAGGGGCTTAGTGTTAGGTTTATTTAAGGGGGGTTTGGGTTAGATTAGGGGTATGTGGGTGGTGGGTTGTAATGTTGGGGGGGGGGGTATTGTATGTTTTTTTTTACAGGCAAAAGAGCTGAATTTCTTGGGGCATGCCCTGCAAAGGGCCCTGTTCAGGGCTGGTAAGGTAAAAGAGCTTTGAACTTTAGTAATTTAGAATAGGGTAGGGCATTTTTTTATTTTGGGGGGCTTTGTTATTTTATTAGGGGGCTTAGAGTAGGTGTAATTAGTTTAAAATTGTTGTAATATTTTTCTTATGTTTGTAAATATTTTTTTATTTTTTGTAACTTAGTTCTTTTTTATTTTTTGTACTTTAGCTAGTTTATTTAATTGTATTTATTTGTAGCAATTGTATTTAATTAATTTATTGATAGTGTAGTGTTAGGTTAATTGTAGGTAATTGTAGGTAGTTTATTTAATTAATTTATTGATAGTCTAGTGTTAGGTTTATTTGTAACTTAGGTTAGGATTTCTTTTACAGGTAAATTTGTAATTATTTTAACTATTTTAGCTATTAAATAGTTCTTAACTATTTAATAGCTATTGTACCTGGTTAAAATAAATACAAAGTTACCTGTAAAATAAATATAAATCCTAAAATAGCTATAATATAATTATAATTTATATTGTAGCTATATTAGGATTTATTTTACAGGTAAGTATTTAGCTTTAAATTGGAATAATTTATTTAATAAGAGTTAATTAATTTTGTTAGATTTAAATTATATTTAACTTAGGGGGGTGTTTGTATTAGGGTTAGACTTAGCTTTAGGGGTTAATACATTTATTAGAATAGCGGCGAGATTCGGTCGGCAGATTAGGGGTTAATAATTGAAGTTAGGTGTTGGCGATGTTAGGGAGGGCAGATTAGGGGTTAATACTATTTATGATAGGGTTAGTGAGGCGGATTAGGGGTTAATAACTTTATTATAGTAGCTCTCAGGTCCGGTCGGCAGATTAGGGGTTAATAAGTGTAGGCAGGTGGAGGCGACGTTGTGGGGGGCAGATTAGGGGTTAATAAATATAATATAGGGGTCGGCGGTGTTAGGGGCAGCAGATTAGGGGTACATAGGGATAATGTAAGTAGCGGCGGTTTACGGAGCGGCAGATTAGGGGTTAATAATAATTTGCAGGGGTCAGCGATAGCGGGGGCGGCAGATTAGGTGTTAATAAGTGTAAGGTTAGGGGTGTTTAGACTCGGGGTACATGTTAGAGTGTTAAGTGCAGACGTAGGAAGGGTTACCGCATAGCAAACAATGGGGCTGCGTTAGGAGCTGAACGCGGCTTTTTTGCAGGTGTTTGTTTTTTTTTCAGCTCAAACAGCCCCATTGTTTCCTATGGGGGAATCGTGCACGAGCACGTTTTTGAGGCTGGCCGCGTCCGTAAGCAACTCTGGTATCGAGAGTTGAAGCTGCGTTAAAAATGCTCTACGCTCCTTTTTTGGAGCCTAACGCAGCCTTTATGTGGACTCTCGATACCAGAGTTATTTTTATGGTGCGGCCAGAAAAAAGCCGGCGTTAGTTTTTCGGGTCGTTACCGACAAAACTCCAAATCTAGGCCTAAGCTAGCTACAATATAACTAATAGTTAAATTGGCCCCTATTTAAGAAAGTCTGGCGGACCTGACAGTGTGGATCAGGTCCGCCAGACCTCGCTGAATACAGAGAGCAATACGCTCTCCGTATTCAGCATTGCACAAGCAGGGGGGTGTCAATCAACCTGATCGTACACGATCTGATTGATTTCCGGCGATGTCTGACAGGTTATGGAGCAGTGGTCTTTGTGACCGCTGCTTCATAACTGCTGTTTCTGGCGAGCCTGCAGGCTCGCCAGAAACACGCGGCATCAAGCTCCATTTGGAGCTTGATAGATATGCCCCATTGTATCTAGCTTAGGTTTTATTTTTATTTCACAGGTAAGTTTGTATTTATTTTAACTAGGTAGAATAGTTAGTAAATAGTTATTAACTATTTACTTATTATTATTACTTACGGCTAGATTACGAGTTTTGCGGTATGAGTGAGAAAGCAGCGTTAAGGCTCTTTTTCACTACCACTGGTATTACAAATCTTGCAGGTTTAGGTGTACCGCACACTTTTTTGGCCGTAATGCAATGTAACTGCCATAGCTTTCAAAAAGTCCTTTTTCAATGGGTCTTCCTTTGTGCCAGTATTACGAGTCTGCCTGGGAGGCCAAAAAGTGAGCAGTACAGCCTATAACTAAAAGATCCATACCGTAAACTGAAAGTCAGTAGTTATGGATTTTATGCTACAACGCCGTAAAATTAAACTCATAAGTAAAGTGCTAAAAAGTACACTAACTCCCATAAACTACCTATTAACCCCTAAACCAAGGCCCTCCCACATCACAAAACCTATAATAAAATTATTAACCCCTAATCTGCCGCTCCGGACATCGCCGCCACTATAATAAACATATTAACCCCTAAACCGCCGCACTCCCGCATTAATGCGTTGTTTCCTGTTACACAAAAGATGATTTTATTTTGTGTGCTTGTAGGCCATTGAGCCCTGTCTGTGCTTTTAATTTTTGCCCACAATAAAAATGTTTTTGTTTTATACAACGAAAGTCTTGTTGCTGCTGTCTGTGGTGCGCCTCTCCTGGATTCCCATAATATCAATAAGTTGTTGTTTTGTTTATATTATTGTAGCACAGTTCTTCTTATACATTTACTGAAATATATGCTCACAGATAGATTACAAAAACATAAAATGAGTTTCTTCAATTGAGACCCAAGAGTGGTCTCCTTTTGACAGAGATTACCCACTACACAAGTGCATTTACTCCTATGTTGACAGGTCCAAGAGTGGACTCATGTGTCACCTAGTGGGTATACAGTTCATTAGGTAAACATTGACTATTTTAGAGGTGTAATTTGTCATATGAACATATGATGTTGTTTACCTGTTAAAAAAAATCTATTTTTCCCCCTTTGTTTTTTGATCTCTAATAACAATTTTTGTCTATATGCCTTTCAAAGAACCTCAATAAAAAAATATAAAAATAAAATAAAAATTACATTAAAAAGTTATAAAAATGAGATCTCAGGTGTTAAAAAAAAGCCTGCAATGGGCTTAAAGATAGAGATGCATACATGTCTTAATATGAATATGTATGTATTTCTACATGTGTATATACCCTGTATATGTATACATATGTATTGATGTAAGATATGGGTATGATATGGGACTTGATGTATGTGTAATGTTTTTATTCCCCTCAAATCAGGAAATAGGAATAGATATACAGGTCTAGGTATCTATCTATCTATCTATCTATCTATCTATCTATCTATCTATCTATCTATCTATATATAGGAGTAGCTGTGTTAGTCCAGAGATTTAGATATCAAAATAACAAGAATATTGCATTGAGCAATGATACTTTTTTTTATTGGACTAACTATACATTTATAAGTTGACAAGCTTTCGGAAGAGTTCCTTCCTTTATCAAGTCAAGTATTGCTTTAGACTTGATGAAGGAAGGAACTCTTCCGAAAGCTTGTCAACTTATAAATGTATAGTTAGTCCAATAAAAAAAGTATCAATGCAATACTCTTGTTATTTTGATATATATATATATATATATATATATATATATATATATATATGTGTATATTATATATATATATATAGACCTGTATATCTATTCCTATTCCTGATTTGAGGGGAAAAAAACATTACACATACAGTACATCAAGTCCTATATCTTACCATTGGGGGCCATCAAATAATAGAGTTTTCCACTCCCCTTTATTATTCAGTGCAAACAACCAGTAGTGGTAAAGGGGAACCTTGTAAAAAATAAAGGGGAGAATTTTCGCTTCCATGGCCATAAACCACTGCCAATCACTTTATCAGCTGCTCCTCCAACACTCAGAATGCCTAGCTTAATATAGCTTAATAGATGCACAAAGACAGAATTTAAGTTGACCGGGGGTATCTAGGGGGGGAACAAAGGTAGTTACGTCTACCTTGCAAATGCTTGTGTCCCAGAGATTCCAAATATCTGCATAGAATCTAGCCTTATTGGGGTCGATCCGATATAAATCGTCGCCCGCAAAAGCCGGCGACGCCAATATTTGCGCGGGTTTGGTATCACATATACTGCGTAACCTAGAAGTTACGCGCGTATATTTCTGCCGTCGCCCGCAGTTTTTTGGGCCATAGGCAGGTATACCAAACCCGCGCAGTTTGGTATCCAATATGCAGCGTAAGGACTTACGTGGCGAAAATGGAGAAAACTTACTCCATTTTCACCTCGCCACAAAAAGCAGCCGTAAGAAGCCTTACGCTGACTATTGGAGCCCCGTAACTTCCTAAACTGGCTGCTAAAATAAACCTAACACCTAACGCATGCGCAATGTCTATCTCCCTGTCAACCGCGATCTGCTAAAATAAACCTAACACCTAACGCATGCGCAATGTCTATCTCCCTGTCAACCGCGATCTGCTAAAATAAACCTAACACCTAACGCATGCGCAATGTCTATCTCCCTGTCAACCGCGATCCCCCCCCCGAAATCCCTAATAAAGTTATTACCCCCTAAACCGCCGCTCCCGGACCCCGCCGCCATCTACATAAACTAACCCCCTACTGTGAGCCTCTAAAACCGCCGCCATCTACCTTATCTATCCCCTAATCTGACCCCTTACACCGCCGCCACCTATATAAAAATTATTAACCCCTAATCTAATCCCCCTATACCGCCGCCAGCTATATTAATATTATTAACCCCTAATGTAAGCCCCTTACACCGCCGCCATCTCTATTAAAATGATTAACCCCTAATTTAATCTACCTACCCCGCCGCCAGCTATATTATCTATATTAACCCTAAGTATATTATAGTTAATATAGTTATTACATTATATATATTAACTATATTAACCCTAATTATATTAGGGTTAATATAGTTAATATAGTTACTATAGTATTTATATTAACTATATTAACTCTATCTAACCCTAACACCCCTAACTAAATTTATATTAAATTAATCTAATTCATTTATAAACTAAAATATTCCTATTTAAATCTAAATACTTACCTATAAAATAAACCCTAAGATAGCTACAATATAATTAATAATTACATTGTAGCTATGTTAGGGTTAATATTTATTTTACAGGTAAATTGTTAATTATTTTAACTAGGTATAATAGATATTAAATAGTTATTAACTATTTAATATCTACCTAGTTAAAATAATTACCCAATTACCTGTAAAATAAATCCTAACCTAAGTTATAAATACACCTACACTATCAATACATTTAATAAACTACAAACATCTATCTAAAAATACAATTAAATTATCTAAACTAAATTACAAAAAAAAACAAACACTAAATTACAAAAAATAAAAAAAAGATTACAAGATATTTAAGCTAATTACACCTATTCTAAGCCCCCTAATAAAATAATAAACCCCCAAAATAAAAAAAATTCCCTGCCCTATTCTAAATTAAACAAATTTCAAAGCTCTTTACCTTACCAGCCCTTAAAAGGGCCTTTTGTGGGGCATGCCCCAAAGAATTCAGCTCTTTTGCATACAACAAATACAATCCCCCCCCCCCATTACAACCCACCACCCACATACCCCTATTCTAAAACCACCCAAACCCCCCTTAAAAAAGCCTAACACTACCCCCCTGAAGATCTCCCTACCTTGTCTTCACCACACCGGGCCGAACTCCTGATCCGATCCGGGCGATGTCTTCCTCCAAGCGGCAAAGAAGAATTCTTCCTCCGGCGATGTCTTCCTCCAAGCGGCAAAGAAGAATTCTTCCTCCGGCGATGTCTTCCTCCAAGCGGCAGCAAAGTCTTCATTCTTCTGGCGGCATCTTCAATCTTCTTTCTTCGCTCCGCCGCCGCGGAGCATCCATCCCGGACGACTACTGAACTTGGAATGAGGTACCTTTAAATGACGTCATCCAAGATGGCGTCCGCCGAATTCCGATTGGCTGATAGGATTCTATCAGCCAATCGGAATTAAGTTAGAAAAATCTGATTGGCTGATTGAATCAGCCAATCAGATTCAAGTTCAATCCGATTGGCTGATCCGAACAGCCAATCAGATTGAGCTCGCATTCTATTGGCTGATCTTAGGGTTTATTTTATAGGTAAGTATTTAGATTTAAATAGGAATATCTTAGTTTATAAATGAATTAGATTAATTTAATATAAATTTAGTTAGGGGTGTTAGGGTTAGATAGAGTTAATATAGTTAATATAAATACTATAGTAACTATATTAACTATATTAACCCTAATATAATTAGGGTTAATATAGTTAATATATATAATGTAATACCTATATTAACTATAATATACTTAGGGTTAATATAGATAATATAGCTGGCGGCGGGGTAGGTAGATTAAATTAGGGGTTAATCATTTTAATAGAGATGGCGGCGGTGTAAGGGGCTTACATTAGGGGTTAATAATTTTAATATAGATGGCGGCGGTGTTAGGGGCTCACTTTAGGGGGTTATAGATATAATATAGCTGGCGGCGGGGTACGGGAGCGGCGGTTTAGGGGTTAATAACTTTATTAGGTTGTGGCGGGGTACGGGAGCGGCGGTTTAGGGGTTAATAGCTTTTTTATTGTTAGGATAGTGAGGGGGGATAGCGGATAGAGGGTTAGACAGTGTCGGGCTATGTTAGGGAGGCGTGTTAGACAGTGCGGGCTATGTTAGGGAGGCGTGTTAGACAGTGCGGGCTATGTTAGGGAGGCGTGTTAGACAGTGCGGGTGTTTTAGACTTTAGTCAGGTTTTATAGGCGCCGGCAGTTTCTACCGTGCCGCAAGTCACTGGCGACGCCAGAAATTTGTACTTACGCAGATTTCTGAACATCGCTGGTTTGTCAGACTTACGGCACGTTAGCATCTGACGGCGACATATATGGGATAGCTCGAGTTGCGAGCTGAAACTGCGGGCGACGCCGGTTCCCTCGCTTGCGCCGCAAACTGCGATCTATATCGGATCGCGCCCATTATGAGCAAGAAATATATGGTCTTCCATTTCCTGCATATATATTTCAAAATGTCTAGCACTTGCGACCACTTTGGTATCATCTTGCTACCCCATTTATAGGCAAGGACCAATTACTCTTCCATTAATAAATATATAAAATTTACCTGGAGGGTGTTGGGATCCCCTTGAGTTGATGAAAAAAATAAGCCAATTGAGGGGGAATTCTGGTAGGGAGAATAACTTTTTATTAATTAAGGTTCTCTTTACCTATCTTTTCAAGTCTATGGCCAGTGAGTGTTCCTGCCATTAACATATATAATTGTTTAAGTGAACCATTATGTAGTATCTTGCACATTAAACATGAACTGATAGCAACACAGGAAAATAATTACAAATTAAACACTTAAGAAAAAAAATTGGGAAAAAAAAACATTCTGTAAACTGTCAAACATTTGCAAGTCTGTTTTTTTAAGTAATAAAGCAGTTTGGATGGATAGAAATAAATTTGACTTGGCAGTCTCACTTACTGTGAGCGTTCAGAGGTGCTCGGGGGCGTTTTCAATGTATGGTTCTGATTCTTCACCTAAACCTCCACTCAGCATGCAAAATTTTAAGACGTTATTGCACTTGTGAAGTATCTTTTCTTGCGGTTCTGTCTTTTTATTTTAAAGCTGACAAGGTTGTCTCTTTCTAAAATTTTTCTTTTAAACATATGTTAAAGGGGAATATTTTATAGAGGGTGTCTATTCCATTTTCATTAATTTGTTTAGTGACCTTTATTCTTTACATGGGGTTCAGAGAAAACAAAATACAAATGAAAGAATTTTGTTTTCTCTGGACCCCATGTAAAGAATAAAGGTATTTTTTGCCAATTTGGAGGCTGGAATCATTATGTTACTGTCCGGATGAGAGGACCTGGCAAGTCTGACATTCTGTGCCACAAAATAAGTAAAGGTAAAGCAAACAAGTAAACTTTGTTTGAAGCTAACACTGTTGAAGCACATTCCATACTATTTGCATTTTCGCTATTACAGTTCTAAGGTTAATATCTATTTAGTGAGTATTAGCATGGTATGTGCTAGAGTGATTCATGCTGGATAGTGTTATGGTGCAATGCCATTTTAGCATGTTAATTTTCCTCAAGTAATGGACTTCTACTATTCAGGGCCAGACTGGCATATTTGGACACTGTGAGTTTTCCCAGTAGGCCAGTAGCTGGGGACCAGGTTCACTATGCATGGATTATTATCTGACTTGAGAAGCAGGCCAAAGCAGGAGACCAATTTAAGTGGGCAGTCATGGAGGCCCATTTATTAAGCTCCGTATGGAGCTTGTGGGCCCGCAAGTTATGGAGCAGTGGTCACAAAGACCGCTGCTCCATAACCCTGTCTGCCTGCTCTGAGCAGGCGGACATGAATCACCGGAATTCAACCCGATCAAGTACGATCGGGTTGATTGACCCCTCCCTACTGGCGGCCGATTGGCCGCAAGTGTGCAGGGGGTGGCGTTGCACCAGCAGCTCTTGTGAGCTGCTGGTGCAATGCTGAATATGGAGAGCATATTGCTCTCCGCATTCAGCGAGTTCTTGCGGACCTGATCCGCACTGTCAGATCAGGTCCGCAAGACCGTTGTTAAATAGGCCTCATAGTTTGCTCACTGGTGTTTGTAGCCACTTTTTACAAACACTGGCCAATTACTTTGACTTGATGTTCTTATACACACACAGCCTGTAAACAAAGAACATTAGAAGGCTTATCGGGCGTGCAATAAATAACCAGCCATCACAAGTGGCTTTCGGTAGCAATTAGGGCTCAGACCTCTGGTTAATTTTCAAAATGTGCCCCAATTGCCCCCAAAATAAAGTGTTAGCTTCTATAAAAAATAAAAATAGAATTTTTAATAAAATAATTGCATGAAGCAGTTATGACAGTTTAAAGTTGGCGTGTGCGAGGTGAAAATAAACAGCACTGAAAAGTGCCTTTACATAGCGGTCTATGAGAACTGTGTGTTGCCTGTAAATATATATGTATTTGCTTATATACATATATATATATACACATATTAACACATAAATATATATATATATATATATATATATATATATATTCATATACATATATATTTACAATTTGCTGCCCATCGCTGCACAAGGTTCTCATGCCGGGTCTCTCGTAAATACAAAACCTCTGTGCATTTGCATTGCACCTAACTTGTCATACCAGTGCACATTTGCAAACACTGGTAGTACTAAGTGAAACGCAAATATCGCTTTTGCGGAAGTGATATTTTGTGCTCCACTTATAATCTAGACCTAAATATGAATATTGCATACATTTGCTTTTACATGTTTTCTTCTACTTAACTGCAAAGGGCTCCAATGCACTTATATATACTGTATATATATATATATATATATATATATATATATATATGTCCCCAGATGCAGAACTTTTTTTCATTTTCTGCAATGAGATTTTTGTTAGTGAAAAAATGTCTGCAGTGTCTCTGAGGAGCCAGCGTTGCTGTGTTCTTTGCCCTTACTCAGTGTGCATGAGGACAGGTTCATGTACAGCCTCGCTGATGTCTGCTTTACGTTCCCACAGTGTCAGTCTGCCTGGGAACCTGCTCTACTGTACTGTTTGGGGTCTATATGCTTATTTTGGAGGGGCTGCTGCTCCATGCTTATACTGCTGATGTATACTATATGCTTCCTAAAGGATGGCACTTAGAAATGAG
Organism: Bombina bombina; assembly: GCF_027579735.1. Classification (NCBI taxonomy): domain Eukaryota; kingdom Metazoa; phylum Chordata; class Amphibia; order Anura; family Bombinatoridae; genus Bombina; species Bombina bombina. The sequence goes on along the minus strand of NC_069504.1, from coordinate 969,792,045 downwards.
TCTCAATATCTATACTATAATCACGTTTGTAATGCGTCTGTCGGTGTCGCCAGTCGCGCATGTATCCTCAAAGGAATGTTGGCTGCGCGCGGCACCTAAAAGAATATTGGCTGCACGCGCAGCCAAAAAAATTCACCTGGATGCAGCGAAGGCAAACGAAGCATTAAAAAAAAAAAAAAAACTAACCACCTGCAATAAGTGTTAAAAAAAACCTAACCTCCTGCAATAAGTATTTAAAAAAAAAATAACCTCCCGTACGAAGTATTAAGAAAAAAAATAACTGCCCATATGAAGTACTAAGAAAAAAACAAAAAACAACGCATAATAAAATTATTAACCCCTAAATCCACCAACCCCAACATCACAAACTACCTAATACATCTATTAACCCCTAATCCGCCATTCCCCCACATCGCAATTTAAATAATTAATTTATTAACCCCTAAACCGCCATCCACCACCAACTCAATAAATTTAATTAACATAATTACCCCTAATCTGCCAACCCCCCGCAACGCACTAAACCTAGTTACCTATTAACTCCTAAACGGCCAACCCCCACAACGCAAATAACTAATTTAATGACTAAGCCCCCTAACCTAAGACCCCCTAAATTAACCCCTTAAAGGGACACTGAACCCAATTTTTTTCTTTCATGATTTAGATAGAGCATGACATTTTAAGCAACTTTCTAGTTTATTCCTATCATCAATTTTTCTTTGTTCTCTTGCTATCTTTATTTTAAAAGCAGGAATGTAAATCTTAACAGCCAGCCCATTTTAGGTTCAGCACCATGAATAGCGCTTGCTTATTAGAGGCTTACATTTACTCACCAATAAGCAAGCATAACCCACGGTTCTCAACCAAAAATGGGCTGGCTCCTATGCATCACATTCCTGCAGTTTAAATAAAGATAGCAAGAGAACAAAGAAAAAATGATAATAGGAGTAAATGAGAAAGTTGCTTAAAATTGCATGCTCTATCTGAATCATGAAATAAAAAATTTGGGTTTAGTGTCCCTTTAATTACATAAAATAATAAAATACTACATTACAATTAAAATAAAAAATCCTAACAGTACTTAAAAAAAAACAACCTAAGATTACATTAAATTAATCTATAATAACACAAAATAAAAACGGCTAACATTACAGAAAATAATAAACCAGCTTATCCAAAAAAAAAAAAAAATCTAATTCCTATGAAAATAAAAAATGCCCCCCCAAATAAAAACACCCCCTAGTCTAAGAATAAACATCCAATAGCCCTTAAAAGGGCCTTTTGTAGGGAATTGCCCTAAGTTAAACAGATATTTTCCTTAAAAAAATACTAAGTCCCCCTCTAACATTAAAACCCCCCACCCACCAAACCCCCAAAATAAAAAAACTAACACTAAGAAAACCTAACACTAAAAAACCTAAACTACACATTGCTCCTAAAAAGGCTTTTGTATGGGGATTGCCTTTAAAAGGGCATTTAGCTCTTTTTCAATTGCCAGAAAAACATAATCTAAACCCCCTCCCCCCCAAAAAAGCCTAAAAAGCCCCAAATAGGTACTCACGGTTCCTTAAGTCCGGCAGAGAAGGTTTTTTGCCAGGCAGGTCCATCATCTTCTATCTTCATCCACAGCGAAGGCGGTGTGGAACGGAGGTGCGGAGCGGTTTTTCCAGATGGTGATTCTCGGCGGCAGTCCTCAGCGGCATGGAGGCTCCTCTTCACGCGATCGTCCGCCGCACACTGAAGATTGAATGCAAGATTTATTGGGGTACCTTGCATTCCTATTGGCTGAAATTTTTGAAATCAGCCAATATGATGAGAGCAACTGAAAACTTATTGGCTGATTTGAACAGCCAATAGGATTTTAGTAGCTCTAATCCTATTGGCTGATCTTAAAATTTCAGCCAATAGGAATGCAAGGTACCATAAATTGATTGCGGTACCTTGCATTCAATCTTCAGTTTACGACAGACACCAGATAAAGAGGAGCCTCTATGCAACTGAGCAAAGCCGCTGCTGAGGACCGTCGCTGCTGCCACTTAGGACTGCCGCTGAGGATCCAGGCATCGGGAGCACAGCTCTGCACCTCTGCTCAATGTCGCCTTCACACCGGATAAAGATTGAAGATGATGGATCCGTGTGGAAGAAGACCTTCTCTGCCGGACTTCAGAAACAGTGAGTATCTATTTGGGGCTTAGGTTTAGGCTTTTTATTTTAATTTTTGGGGTGTTTTTTTTTAGATTAGGGTTTTTGTTGGGCTAGAAAAAGAGTTGATTGCCCTTTTAAGGGCAGTAAAAGAGCTTAATGCCCTTTTAAGGGTAATGCTCATACAAATGCCACTTTAGGGGCAATGGGTAGTTTAGTTTTTTTTAGTGTTAGGTTTTTTATTTTGGGAGGTTTGGTAAGTTGGGGTTTTTACTGTTAGGGGGACTTAGTATTTTTTAGAGGTTAGAGAGCTGTTTAACTTAGGGCAATGCCGTACAAAAGGCCCTTTTAAGGGCTATTGGTAGTTTAGTATTAGATACAGGGATTTTTATTTGTGGGGGATTTTTTATTTTTATTGGGGTATTAGTTTAGGTTTACATTTTTTATTTTAGATAAATTTGTTTGTTTGTTTTTTCTGTCATTTTACTTTTTTATTTTTTGTAAATTTAGCTTGGGGGTTTGTATTTTTTCAACATAGACTGCCCTTTGGGCAGGCTTAAAAAAAACAATAAAACAATAATAATAAAATATATATATATATATATATATATATATATATATATATATATATATATATATACACATATATTATAATTATATATATATATATATATTAAAAATAGAGCAAACTGAAATGTTTGAAGTAGATACGCCTCAGATTGTTAGGAGTTCCAATTCCAAAAGATTATATAATATTTACAGTCTGGAAGTACTAGCAATGCGATCAGTCCAGGAGGGATTCGTCTGGCTGCCTGGTTTCCGAAAAAAGTGGCGTCCATACCACAGATACAATCTAGAAGGTAAAAAGGCGCCACAAATGTTGTAGTACTTTGAAGTAAACTTAATTTACAAACAGTAATCAAAAATTACTCACAAGTCTCCTAGCACTAACAAAGTGCTATATGCCCAGTTTGGATCTTATACAAGCCGTCCAGTAAGCTCACTCCTTGATATCTGTTGCAGATAGTTGCCAAATATCACCAATAGCTTAACCTCTTAGGGTTAGGAGTATGATTTAAAAAGTGCATACAAATTGATCTCACAGTGGTCAGAGTAAGAGGTGTCACAGAGATGCATCCCAAGAGCCTTAAACCTATATGTCAAGATTGATGGAACAAGGGATAATCACAACTCAAAACCTCAAATACCAATAAACCACAAGTAGGAGATACTATTGTAAAAGCACTGTATTAAAACAACATACATAGGATAAAATCACATATCAAAAATTGGTATTTTACTAAATTCTTCTAGAACTAGACTCTGGTATAATTGTATACTAGGATAATTTGTAGGGGGATGGAAGTTAGAGGGTAAATGCAGATCTGTATGTATGTAGTCATTATATAAATGTATAATAACTACATACATACAGATTTGCATTTACCCTCTAACTTCAATCCCCTACAAATTATCCTAGTATACAATTATACCAGAATCTAGTTCTAGAAGAATTTAATAAAATACCAATTTTTTATATGTGATTTTATCCTGTGTATGTTGTAATTTTATTCTTACGGAGAATATGGATGGCAGAATGAGGTGTGAGGATGTAATCTGTTTGGAGCCACAGGATTTATGTGATCATTTATATAATGACTACATACATACAGATTTGTAATCATCATGTAAATACACTAGTTTTCACAAGAGGGGGCTGCAAAATATATCAGACATTGTAAATAATCTTGTCCCTTTGCTTTTTTTACTGAGGAGAAAATATCAATAAAAAATCAATGAGTACCGGCACCTTTTTTTTTTTTGAGTACCGGCACCTTTTCTTTTGAGTACCGGCACCTTTTCTTTTACAAAAAAGCACCATACATACATACATACATACATACACACATACGCACACACACACATATACACACTCACACATATATACACACTTATACACACACACTTATACACACACATACATATATAGCACACACACATACCTATATATACACACATACACACACACAAATATTAACACATACACACACACATATACAGTACACATGCATACACATACAAACACACATACATATACACACATACATATTAACACACACACACAACACACACACACACATACACACACACACACACATATTAACAAATATTTATTAAAAAACTAAATCTTGCCTCATAAGTATATTGGTTGGCTTCTAGACTCCTAGAATAAATTTGTTAAGCCCTGACTCTCCTTTTCTGCAATATGCTGTTACCCTGTACCGCACTGGAGTTCAGGAAGGGGGAGGAAATTAAAAAGAGAGAAACGTAGTAAATATTTACACTGAGATAGTACGGAACAGTGACACCTGCAGGTAGAAAGTAAAATTGCAGGCAATTTTTTTTTCTCTCACGCCGGTCTTTCTGCAGACACACTACAGTTTCTGCGATGAGATCGCACATTGCGCAGTGTTCTGCCTTGGAGTTTATGTCTATATATGAATATGTATGTATTTATGTGTTTATATGTGTATATATATGTCTGTAGATACATATATACACATATAAACACATATATATATACTGAATATATAGACATATCACCAACTACCAAGATTAGTTTTGGTAGTTGGTATTAGCGCCTAGGATCATTGAGACGCTTATTGTCTCCCGAGGGTTCATAGAACTACTTTTATCTCTGGTTTTGACTTCACTTCACTCTGGAGCTGCCTGTGAGCTAAGCACTCTGTACGCTGAATGTATGGACAGAGCAGCAACACTTGGGGTATTGGCAAAGTGGGGAAACTTTAAACTGATCTCAAGAGCTTTACCCTTGCCTCATTGTGTCTGAGGATTGCTATTGTGAGTACCCATCTGAATGGGAAGATTTGTATCTATATATTTTAATGTACGTTATTAAATATATTGCACCATGAGAAGTGTTTCTGTGCGCTTGTTCTTCAAGATTTTATCTCTTGTTGGACTCTGACCTGAAACCTGAGGGTTTATAACAAGCAGCCGACCCTTCCTATGGATAAGTGCTACAAGAGGAAGAGACTCTCTATTTACACTACAGATAAGTCTTTTATTATTTGTTGGCAAATACTTTTACCTGTTTTTATATTATTTATTATCATAATTTTTTTGCTTTTTAGTGCATTCATTGTAATTATATTTTTTGTACCTCTTTGGTGTGTGCGCAGCTATTTTCTGCTGATATTTTTATTGGCAGTACTATATATATATATATATATATATATATATATATGTAACACAGTCAGATGCACTCTCAGGTCTTTTCAATTGATTCTTTAATGGAACGTTTTCGGGGTTCACAACCCCTTCATCAGCATGAACAAATAACCAAATATCACACAATTTATAGTGTATCACACAGTGTCTCACCAAACAAAAGTTGCTTCCAAAAGTGCGCCAAAATATCGAGCGTGGAACGCATCTTGCGTTCCACCGTGATCATGTCAACCGGAAGTGATATCACTTCCGGTTTCGTGACATGATTAAAACATATATACAATGCTTCGTGTTTCATTTAATAGCGATCTACATTGTGCTCAAAATTACCTTATAGGTATATGTAAATGGTGCCAACAATCACAATGTTATTAGCTATGATCTACAAATCAAATATGATTGTGTAAATAAACCGTCATGGCAACCGTAGCCATGGTTACAATACATGCCCAAATCAGTGTATTACTATAATAGTGAATTGTCTAGTGCAGCAAGTGTATATAGTGACAATAATTGCTAGGCATTCTGAGTCACGTCCAATCACAGTTATGCACAATAATCTATGTACATAAATGAATAAAAAAGGGAATTAAGCATAAAAGTAAACATAAAAAGTAGCGGTTCTTGCTGTGCTTGTTATCAATACATTTAGAAATGTGCACTACCTGCAGGATAGTACATATACAATATGTCCATGAGATCAATTTGCAACATTATTATGTTGTGTTTTACCCTGAATATAAAGATAGGTAAATGATGTACCATAACTAGTTAAACATGACTTATTATGTGAGCGTTCAAAATTAGCAAACAACAAAGTGCATCTATTCCTCTGTATGTTAGTGATATAATACAGGTATGTGGCCCACTGAGAAAATTCACTTAATGATATAGTGAATTCACAGAGGGATCTGGATTAACATACTAGGATCAAGAGAGGCATACTAGGTAATGACAATATTAATTGTACCTCTATTTCTGTATGTATATTAATATGGCCTATAGCTGTTTGGTATTTAATATGGTGTATGGAAATGTATCTAGACTATGTCTAGGATGCAATCGCTTATAACACCAAGATGAAACAGATAACAATGTCCAACATGTAGATGACCAAGTGTGGACATATAAGAACAGTCCATCTTATAACTCCTTAGTATTTGCAGTGACATTGGTTTATTCCCGGCTTAAGGTATAAAGTGCAAAATTGGGTAATCTTACCTCAGGGACCAGGCTTCCACAACCTAGATGGGGGAGATGTTCCTCCACCCGGGTGTGTCGTAAGCGACCAGCTCACATCACTCAAAAGAGCCATAGAGCTGGAGCTAAAACGTAGCCACAATGACCCTGGGTTATACCCCAAGCATGTAGCACTACCTTATAACTGGGGTAGTGTTTAATCCGCCTGGATGTATGATCCCCAATTTAAAAATCCACTGGGCTTCCCGTTTAAGTAATATCTTGCTCCTATCCCCTCCCCGGTCAAGTGGGGGTATGTGGTCGATGAGGATATAGCACATTGAAGAAACGGCATGGCCTTGCTTGGCACAATGGCGTGCAACAGGCTGGTCAGAATCCCCCTGTTTAAGTGCCGATCTAATTGCGTGTTTATGGTTTGCCATTCGTTCACGTAAGGTGCCTGTAGTTTTACCTACGTAAAACATGAACATGGGCAAAAGAGGAGGTACACCACGTGTGTGGTAGTGCACGTGATAGAATGCTTAATCACATATCTTCGATTAGTATGTGGATGATGAAAGGTTTTAGTACTGACCAAACCATTGCATGTTGTACAGCCTAAACATCTGTATGATCCTTTGATATTTATTTTAGCCACTGTGGTGTAGCTGGATTTTTGATCAGTGCGCATCAAGAGGTCTTTAAGGTTAATGCCCCTCTTAAAGCCCACCATTGGTTGTACCTGCCGGGTGAATGTTAACTTAGGGTCTGACTTCATGATAGGCCAATGTTGATGTAGAATACGTCTGGTATTTTTGGTAGTTGGAGTAAATGTAGTGGTCATAATTAATCTATTACTCATGTCTCTCTATGGTGTGGGCTTGATCAGTTCTTCTTGAGTGAGTAAGGATGCTGTAATCATGTTTTCTTGGATAATGGAAGATTTATATCCCCGCTCACGGAATCTTTCTCCCACTCCTGCCAATTGGGAGACCCCAGTTTGTATATCTGAATTATTTCTCATGGTTCTCACAAATTGAGATCTGACTATACCCTTCAAAAGGGCAGGGGGGTGACAGCTGTCAGCGCTCAAAATAGAGTTCCGATCGGTTTGTTAATGATAAAGGGTCGTGCCCAATTGATGTGTTTTTTTAAAGACAGTCAAGTCCAGAAAATTAATGGACTGTGTATCAACCGTCATTTTAAATTTAACATTACTTGTGGCTGTATTATATGTTTCAAACCAAATTTGTAGTTCCTCCATGGTCCCCCGCCATACCATGAAGATGTCATCAATATATCTGTAATAACATACTACTGCCAAATTGGTAGTGTTCCATAGGTACAGATTTTCAAATTGAGACATATACAGGTTGGCACTCTCACCTTAATAGCAACTGCCAGGGTGTCAATGGTTAAGTATATCAAGTAGCCATGTATAAGTATGTATGTCTATGTTAAAGCCCTTAACATAGCTGCCTGAGACCTCCTATCTTTGAGCCTTTTTAACTTTTGTGTGCAATATTTTTTTTAATAATTTTTATTAGATGCTGTTATTATGAGTGTAACAGTACTTTGTAATGTTTTTTTGATGTGTTTTGTAACACTTTTATGTTTCAAGAAGTTAACCAGAGCTCTGAAGTTGCTGTAATCATTCTAGCGTAAATCGCGATTGTGCCAAAGAGATTGCATTTACTTTCAACTCATTGATATTTTACCATAGATGTCAACAAACTTCTTTACGGTACATGTTGTGCCTTTGCTATGATTTAATTTTCTATATTAATAGTAAGTGCTACAACAAATATTAATTGAGTCCAAACTTTCTGTTTCTACTTGCAGATTTTCCATTAGCCTCACACATAGACCACCCAAACTTGCCCAAAACAAACCAGACACACCCAAAAACCAACTAGACATGCCCATCTACCAAACAGACATGCCCATCACCCCACCCCGTTCACCTGTAAATTGCCCCTTTCAAACACATCCCCACTCACAAAATGGCGATTGCCCTCTTCAACCTCCTGAGTCCCTAATACTTAGCCATAAATGTTGAAACTGGGAGGTGTGTGTATTTGAAAAAATAATAGCAAATACTGATTGTTAAAGGGATAATTAACGTTTGCAAGCAGCTGAAAAGAGCTCCTTGTATTCAAAGATGTTGCAGGAATACTCTTAAAAGTTGGCTAGGCTCTCTTCCTTCCCCAGTGGAAGGTTTCTGATGTTGCATCTTGCCTGCATAGCTTTTCTATAGCCAATATTGCGCTACTGAAATTTATAGTATAGGTGCAAGTTTCAACAGGCAAAAGTAGCTATTTCAAATGACAAAATACAGGTAAAAAAGCTATTTGTAAACAATTTAATAATAAATAATAAATAATTCACTGGGAATACCTCAAAGGATAGAAAAGTTTACAGTACAACATCCCATTAATAACATATAAACACATAAAAGAGACAGAAGTATTTTGTATTGTATATTGTAAGAAGAGACAAAGAGCTATTGATTCCACAGGGCCAGTCACAAAATGATATACCAAATCTTATCAACCTTGCTCAGCCTGTAATCTAACCCAAAATGATTATATGGAAAATACATTTTAAACACCTCCCTCTTTTTATGGGCACCACAATTTTAGAACCTAGGTTTTACTGCAGGTACCCGAAGTATAGTTGTTGTACATGTGAAAGCTAGATTTCAACATGGCCGCACCCATGACCAAAGGTGGTTGGAGGATAACTTCAGTACTATGGTTAGAAAATGTATTTAGGGCCAGATTACAAGTGGAACTGTATTTAACGCTCCCTCTTGCGTGTTAATCCACTAGAAGCAAGCATTTTGCGCCTGTTGGGTAGCCATCGTATTTACAGTTGAATGCGTGTAAAAAAGATAAAGTTAGGATATTGCACACATGAACTTATTCCCCCATAGAAGCCAATGAAGCAAAAAAGTGGAAAAATCAAAGATGTATGTACATATATTTATACATACATATCCTTCTTTAGACATGTATATATTAAAGCCCTTTGCTGCCTTTTGTTCTAACGTTTTTGTGCAATATTTTTTTTTATAATTTGTATTAGCTAGTGTTATTATGAGTGTAACTGTACTTTGTAAAGTATTTTTTATGTGTTTTGTGACACTTTTTTGTTTCGCCAAACAGTTAACCAAAGCTCTGAGGCTGTGCATTAAATTTAATTGCGCTCAATCAATTGTGTTTACGTTCAACTTGTGATACGTGCGCAAACAACCGCAATAAAACTCTTTTCACTCTCATGTAACTGTAACCCCACTTGTAATCTGGCCCTTAGTGTTTAATGTCCCTTTAATGCTTAGAGGCCAATAGGGACAACTCCCAAAGCATTATAGGTGGAGAGGGACAATCTTCTACAAGCTTGATGAAAAAACCTTTATTCAGGTTTGAACACATTACCCCCAAAAATTAATTTTGATATCCCTTCTTTACGTAGTCATAACAGATCGAGAATTATGGTGCAAAGGTAAAATGATTCTTAAATTCTGGCCTCTTGAGGATCCTTTCAAATATGTTTTGGAACCACAAGCCTAAAGCACTTCTGAAGTTATAAACTGATGATAAAGTGCAGTTTCCCTCAGTGACAATAAAGTTAACCAACAGCTCACTTCTGACATATTCTTTGTTAAACTTATAACATTTTAAATTCAACAAAATGACATACCTTGCACACATATACATAACTTTGCATTATAGTGTCCTTGTTAAGAAAAAGGGATATTAAAGAATCTCAAACAGGTTTAGTAAGATATGTAATGCCATTAACCATTCCTGTTCTTAACTCAATGCTTTTAGTACATGTGTAGGATTAATGCCCCCTGCAGCTTCCTAGGGGATCATAATGTGATGTATTTGTCTTTACTTCACTGATAAAAGTACAGCACTCTGCTCTATATATATGGTATTTTTGAGGTGGTCTTTCTTTTAGATGCCTTCTAAAAACTCAGGGCAGAACTTCTCTATTTGATTTTAATGGCTAAAAAAGCTTTTTGTGAGCAGTATCAATCAATAGTGTTTGATGAGTCCATTAGAGAGACTGGGAATATCTGGCTAAGGATTTTGTACCAGGGATGAGACTTTAATCAAGTCTGCGCTTATGTTACCCTTTGAGAAGCTTTAAGCCTGCTCTTTGCTCCTTATACAGCACAGCATATCTCACTAATTTAACCCTGTGCATTATGAAAGCCATGTTTAAAATTGTGATATAGGGCTTATAAGAATTGGAATTTGAAATTGGTATCAAAATAATAAAGTAAACTCATCGCAAGCACAAATTTGTATCCAATTCAAACACAATGAGTACACAAATACATATAAAGCAAGGGAAGAAACAATGGTGTAATAGTGCAATATAACTTATATGGTGAGATATTGGCATTTCACTCAAGCGATCTCTATGTATCACAGACACATTTGTTAAACTTGATACTAGGGTTTCCTTTTTCTCATCAATATGAGCAGCAGTAAGGGAGTTGTAGACCTCATCACTATCACACTGGCACCTTAATTAAATAGTTTCCAGTGCTATAGCCCATTAAAGATTAACAGGGCCTCTCACCCCAAATAAACCTAATTGTATTGTACCCTCTTAAGCATAATTAACTCTGTTTGAACTGTTCCAATTACCCACTGCACCAAAGCCTGGCCTGTGCTGTTTTGATTTCTCCATCTAAATTTAAATCTAATTACATTTACCCTTATCTTCTTGTTCAAAAATAACCCTAAGGACAACTGATAGAAGGGGACTAATAAAATGTTCAGTCTTTAATATATTGATTTTGAGCTGGTGGGAGACCATCTAGGACGAGATGTTAGTGAGATGGTTTGTAATTGTGTCTATGACACTTTGGTTAGTTTTCTTTATGCCAACAGTGGTCTAGAATCCATTCTTCCCATATGGTTTTCTGACAGATTTATTTGGTTTAAAAACTTCCATAACTGAATTCACCTCAACTAGATTATCAATCAAGTTTTAAAATGTTGGAGAATATCCCATTCAATCCACCAGGGTTCCCCACCTGCCATCAGACAGTCTATATATAACCCATACATGCTTATTTTGGTAAACACCTGATTTATTTTAAACCTTAAAATCTTAAACACAACGCATGTTTAAACTATGAAATATGTTAAAAAATAAAAGTATTCTGCTTTCCTGGCCAAGTGCACATCTTCACCTACGTCCAGTGGAATTATTGATTTTCTACAATCTCTCCAGGTTAGAATCAATGGCTGAGTGGCCCGTTTACTTTAGACCCTTACTGGGCACTGCTAGTTTAAAGCACATAATGCACAGTAGAAAGCCAGAGAAAGGGGTAAGAGAGTGATACTTATTGTACCTCCTAACTTAGCTCTCTCAAATAATTTAATCTGGAACCTACAATGCAAAATAAACAAATTAATTTCAAAAAGAGAATGTGCAATGTGTATATAATAAGTATACCTGAATGTAAGTTTCTTAAAATAACCCAGATAAAATACAAATCTTTAACAAATTGAAAAATATATTAAGTAACTGTAAGGTTTCAAAACTAAGAAATGCATAAAATAGGTTAGTAAAGACAGTACCTGATGTGCAAATCTTATGGAAGAGGGAACATCACAAATAAATGAAAGTTGCAAGGACACTGGAACTTACACATAGCACAGCAACAGTACTACAATAAAATACCACGAGTATCACAATGGAAGTAATGGAAGTACGTAATACAAACAAGACAAGGTCAAAATCATATAAGCAGATATATTTAAACTCATTTACAAAGTCAGGAAAACAAGCAGGGTCAGTAAAAAAAGTCAAAGTTAAAACATAGTCAAGCCAGGGGGACAAAACAAAATGCCAAAGTAGGGAAGCAATGTTAGGAAAGCCAGGGTAAGAAACAAGAGTAAAATAACAAACCAAATGCCAGTAGAGAGAGTAGAGAGTCTCATGCAATACACAAGCAACATAAAACTGTAGCCAGTCAAATATAAAGTTTACTACAATTAAAGGGACAGTCTATTCCAGATTTTTTATTATTTTAAAAGATTGATAATCCCTTTTTATTACCCATTCCCCAGTTTTGCTTAACCAACACGGTTAAATTAATACACTTTTTACCTCTGTGAGTACCTTGTATCTAAGCACCTGCAGACTGCCCCCTTATCTCAGTGCTTTTGACAGACATGCAGTTTAGCCAATCAGTACAGAATCCTAAATAATTCCATGGGAGTGAGCACAATATTATCTATATGACACACTTTAACTAGTACCGTCTAACTGTAAAAAACATTCAAAATGCTCTGAGCTAAGAGGCTGTTTTCAATGGTTTTTGAAATCAGTTTGAGCCTACCTAGATTTAGCTTTTCAAAAATACCCCTAAAGGAATAAAGCAAATTTGTTGATAAAAGTAAATTGGAAAGTTGTTTAAAATTGCATGCCCTATCTGAATCATGAAAGTTTCATTTTGAATATACTGTCCCTTTAAGGCTTAATGAGATCTACAAGGCCATTGGTAAAGCACAGCATAATTAAACAGCACATCATGCCTTAATACAAAAGACTCAGCATATACTTTTCTTACAAAAAACACAGACATGATACTAAGCTTTTTTAATGAATGGATTTATTTGCATGAGTGGTTATTGACTAAGCAGTATGAAAAATGAGCAGATGAGTTAGAAAAGGGCAGGAAAAAAGGGATGATTGCAGGAAAGTGTTTGAGGCCAAGATGAGAAAAGTTTTAAAAAGGGAGGATGGAACTATAGAAAAATATGTTCTCAGACATGACATTGTAGACTGCTGTATGCTGCTTTATTTGTACATGTTAGTTTAACTGAGAAAACAGTTTACAGTTTAATATGGAATAAGGGATGATGCCTATAATTTTACTACCAAATAAACTTCTTTTGAATGTATTAAACATTCATTCTACGATTGTTAGCCTGATTAAAAAATACAGGTCTCATAGCTAAATCTAAGAAGGGTTGTGGTATTCCAACTGGTCACATTCACATTTCCATTCATATTTCCTAAGCAGGGGAGGGGGTACTAAAAAATTCTGCTAATAATTTTCTGCAGGGATGGATATAGTGGATGCTGTTGCTCTCAATGTATCACACTAATGCTTTCTGGTTCACTTTTTCATTCAAGGGTATAAACAAGAAATAATTAAACTAGAAATGTTTCACTTTCTGTTAACTGTGAGTACACTAGAATGTTCCTCTTCATAATAATCATTTGCTGTTCAAACAAAATCTGAGCAATCAATCTCTAAAAGGGCTGAGAGCATCGGAAAAGTTAAACCCCAGAGTTACTCATTCCAATTGATATAATCTCTGATCATGATGATTTAACAACTGAAATGCCCAAGATCTCAAAACAAGAGGTTGCTGGAAAAAATAGATATGTATAAGCCACAACAGCTTAAAGACCTAACTAAACACTATACAGATACAGGTATGTCATTTTGTTGAAGTATATAAAGAACTTTGAACAATGGTTCTAAAATCATGGCCATTTATTGGCCCATATAAAGAGTATCACAATGTATAATCTTTTGATAATTTTTCCTTTTCTTATTGCCTGCTGGATTATACTGACATAGGGCTAGTTTCCATTGAAGTAGTAAAGTGTGGAAACTGGTGGTAATGGAGATAAATGTTTTTTATCACCAGTTTCAACAATTTACCACCTCAATAGATACTAGGCCACACTAAAGGCTCACTTCCAATGAGGTGGTTAAGTGTGGAAACTGGTGGTAACTTAAAAAATAAATCTCCATAGATTTTAATTAGAATAAATGTTTTAATCACTAGTTTCCACATTTAACCACCTCAATAGATACTAGGCCATACTTAGGGCTGAAGTAGTAAAGTTTGGAAACTGGGATAAAAACATTTATCTCCATTAAAGTCTATGGAGATACCACCAGTTTCCAAACTTTACCAACTCAACAGAAACTAGACCTAAGTTGCTTAAAGGGACAGTCAACACTAGAATTTTTGTTGTTTAAAAAGAAAGATAATGAGGCCTATCTATCAAGCCGTCAACTTTCTTGCATTCGACGGAACCAATACGCTCGCCTAACACGGCAGCGGGCCTGAAAACGATCTCCATATTTATAAAAAAAAGCTGGCAAAAAGCCACGCACCAAGTACAGGGCAATGAGCAGCGGACCGCTGATATTCGGCTTTTTCCCAACTTTATTTTTCCCTGTCACTAAACACCGGCACTATACTAAAATGTTTAACCCCTATCCCGCTGCTCCCAGACCCTGCTGCAACTAAATAAAAGTATTAACCCCTATCTCGCTGCTCCCTGACCCTTCCGCAACTAAATAAAAGTATTAACCCCTATCCTGCTGCTCCCGGACCCCGCCGCAAACTAAATAAAAGTATTAACCCCTAAACCGCTGGCCTCCCACATCACTACCACTAACTAAACCTATTAACCCCTAAACTGCCAGCCCCCCACATCGCCATAAACTACATTAAGCTATTAACCCCTTAACCTAACAACCCGCTAACTTTATATTAAAATTACAACATCCCTATATTATAATAAATTTAAACTTACCTTTAGAATTAAAATAAACTATAATAAACTATTAACCTACCCTAACTATTATCCTACAATTAAATTAAACTATATTAAACTATTAATTAACCTACCTTAACTATTATACTAAAAATACATTAAACTACCAATTAAATTAACTATATTACATATTTAAAAACCTAACCCTACTCAAATTATTAAAATTTACAATTCAACATTTCTAAATTACAAAAACAATAAACACTAAGTTACAAAAAATCAAAAAACACTAAATTACAAAAAATAAAAAAACACATTATCAAAATAAACAAGAATTACACCTTATCTAATAGCCCTATCAAAATAAAAAAAGCCCCCCCAAAATAAAAAACCCTAGCCTACAATAAACTACCAATGGGGCCTTTTGCAGGGCATTGCCTCAAAGAAATCAGCTCTTTTACCCGTAAAAAAAAATACAAACACCCGCCAAACAGTAAAACCCACCACCCACACAACCAAACCCCCCAAATAAAAAGCTTATCTAAAAAACCTAAGCTCCCCATTGCCCTGAAAATACCCTACTCCAAAAATAAAACCCACCCAAAAAAACGTTAAAAAACCTAATACTAACTCCTGACAATCCACTTAAAGTTTTTGAATTTCCACTTGAAGGATCCATCCAGCTGGCAAGAAGTCTTCATCTGGTCGGCTTCTTCCATCTTCATCAAGCCGGCGAAGTCTTCATCCATGTGGCCTCTTCTATCTTTATCCATCCACCGAGGAGCGGGTCCATCCTGAAGACATCCGACGAGGAGCTCCTCTTCAATACGGTCTCCACCGTAAACTGGATCTTGAATGCAAGTGACATCATCCAAGATCAGCCAATAGGATTAGAGCCGCTAAAATCCTATTGGCTGTTCCAATCAGTCAATAGGATTTGAGCAGCTCTCATCCTATTGGCTCTTCCAATCAGCCAATAGGATTGAACTCTCATCCTATTAGCTGATTGGAACAGTTTTCAGGGCAATAGGGAGCTTAGGTTTTTTAGATAGGGTTTTTATTTGGGGGGGTTGGTTGTGTGGGTGGTGGGTTTTACTTTTAGGGGTGTTTGTATTTTTTTACAGGTAAAAGAGCTGATTTCTTTGGGGCAATGCCCTGCAAAAGGTCCTTTTAAGGGTCATTGGTAGTTTATTGTAGGCAAGATTTTTTTTTTTTGGGGGGGGGACTTTTTTACTTTGCTATGCTATCAGATTAGGTGTAATTCTTTTTTTATTTTTGATACTGTGGTTTTTTATTTTTTGTAACTTAATGTTTTTTATTTATGCGTGTTTTTTTTTTCCCCCACACCTTTTAAACAACGCTGGTATTTAGAGTTCTCAGAAGGGCTGCGTTAGGCTCCAAAAAGGGAGCGTAGAGCATAATTTACCGCCACTGCAACTCTCAATACTAGCGTTGCTTACGGATGCGGCCAGCTTAAAAAACGTGCTCGTGCACGATTCCCTTATAGGAAACAATGGGGCAGTTTGAGCTGGAAAAAAACCTAACACCTGCAAAAAAGCAGCGTTCAGTTCCTAACGCAGCCCCATTGTTTCCTAGGGGGAAACACTTCCTAAGTCTGCACCTAACACCCCAACATGTACCCCGAGTCTAAACACCCCTAACCTTACACTTATTAACCCCTAATCTGCCGCCCCCGCTATCGCTGACCCCTGCATATTATTTTTAACCCCTAATATGCCACTCCGTACACCGCCGCAACCTACGTTATCCCTATGTACCCCTAATCTGCTGCCCCTAACACTGCCGACCCCTATATTATATTTATTACCCCCTAATCTGCCCCCCCAACGTCGCCGCTACCTACCTACACTTATTAACCCCTAATCTGCCGACCGGACCTCACCGCTACTCTAATAAATGTATTAACCCCTAAAGCTAAGTCTAACCCTAACACTAACATCCCCCTAAATTAAATATAATTTAAATCTAACGAAATAAAATAAATCTTATTAAATAAATTAATCCTATTTTAAGATAAATACTTACCTGTAAAATAAACCCTAATATAGCTACAATATAACAAATAATTATATTGTAGCTATTTTAGGATTTATATTTATTTTACAGGCAACTTTGTATTTATTTTAACTTGGTACAATAGCTATTAAATAGTTAATAACTATTTACTAGCTACCTAGTTAAAATAATTACAAAATTACCAGTAACATAAATCCTAACCTAAGTTACAATTAAACCTAACACTACAATCAATATCAATAAATTAATTAAATAAACTACCTACAATTATCTACAATTAAATCAACTAAACTAAATTACAAAAAAAACAAACACTAAATTACAAAAAAAAAAGATTACAAGAATTTTAAACTAATTACACCTACTCTAAACCCCTGTTCCGATCAGCCAATAGAATGCGAGCTCAATCTGATTTGCTGATTGGATCAGCCAATCCGATTGAACTTGAATCTGATTGGCTGATTCAATCAGCCAATCAGATTTTTCCTACCTTAATTCCGATTGGCTGATAGAATCCTATCAGCCAATCGGAATTCGAGGGATGCCATCTTGGATAACTTCACTTAAAGAAACCTTCATTCGTCGGGAGTCGCCGGAAGAAGAGGATGGATCCGCATCGGCTGCTTCAAGATGGAAGAAGATAGAAGATGCCGCCTGGATGAAGATGTCTACCGTTCCGGATGCCCTCTTCTTGCAGGATAGGATGAAGACTTCGGACCATCTTCTGGACCTCTTCTTGCCGGGTAGGATGAAGACTTCGGACCCTCTTTTGGACGGATCGGTGATACCCGGCATGGTGAAGATAAGGTAGGAAGATCTTCAGGGGCTTAGTGTTAAGGGGGGGTTGGGTTAGATTAGGGGTATGTGGGTGGTGGGTTGTATGTAATGTTGGGGGGGGTATTGTATGTTTATTTAAATGCAAAAGAGCTGTTTTCTTTGGGGCATGCCCCACAAAAAGGCCCTTTTAAGGGCAATCAGCCAATAGGATTGAGCTTGCATTCTATTGGCTGTTCCAATCAGCCAATACAATGCGAGCTCAATCCTATTGGCTGATTGGATCAGCCAATAGGATTGAACTTCAATCCTATTGGCTGATTGCATCAGCCAATAGGATTTTTCCTACCTTAATTCCGATTGGCTGATAGAATTCAAGGGACGCCATCTTGGATGACGTCATTTAAAGAAATATTAATTCGTCGGGTAGTCGCCGGCCTGGAAGGATGCTCCACGTCGGATGCCTTGAAGATGGACCCGTTCTGCTCCGGATGGATGAAGATAGAAGATGCCGCCTGGATGAAGACTTCTGCCCGTCTGGAGGTCCTCTTCTGCACGGATAGGATGAAGACTTTGGACCGTCTGGAGGACCACTTCTGGCCGGTTGGGTGAAGACGTCTCAAGGTAGGGTGATCTTCAAGGGGGTAGTGTTAGGTTTTATTAAGGGGTTTTGGGTGGGTTCTAGAGTAGGGTTGGGTGTGTGGGTGGTGGGTTGTAATGTTGGGGGGGTATTGTACTTTTTTTTACAGGTAAGAGAGCTGATTACTTTGGGGCAATGCCCCCCAAAAGGCCCTTTTAAGGGCTATTTGTAATTTAGTATAGGGGAGGGAATTTTATTATTTTGGGGGGCTTTTTTATTTTTTTAGGGGGATTAGATTAGGTGTAATTAGTTTAAAATTCTTGTAATTATTTTATTATTTTCTGTAATTTAGTGGGGGGGTTTTTGTACTTTAGTTAATTTTATTTAATTGTAATTAATTTATTTTAATTTAGGGAATGAATTTAATTATAGTGTAGTGTTAGGTGTAATTGTAACTTAGGTTAGGTTTTATGTTACAGGTACTTTTGTATTTATTTTAACTAGGTGGTTATTAAATAGTTAATAACTATTTAATAACTTTTGAACCTAGTTAAAATAAATTCAACTTGCCTGTAAAATAAAAATAAACCCTATGCTAGCTACAATTTAACTATTAGTTTTATTGTAGCTAACTAAGGGTTTATTTTATAGGTAAGTATGTAGTTTTAAATAGGAATAATTTATTTAATGATAGGAATATTTATTTAGATTTATTTAAATTATATTTAAGTTAGGGGGGTTAGGGTTAGACTTAGGTTTAGGGATTAATAAATTTAATGTAGATGGCGGCGGTGTAGGGGGTCAGATTAGGGGTTAATAAATTTTATGTAGGTGGCAGCGGGGTCCGGGAGCAGGTGTTTGGGGGTTAAACACTTTATTTAGTTGCAGCGGGCTCCGGGAGCGGCGGTTTAGGGGTTAATAAGTATAATGTAGGTGGTGGCAGTGTAGGGGGGGGGCAGATTAAGGGTGTTTAGACTCGGGGTACATGTTAGGGTGTTAGGTGTAGATCTTTCCCATAGGAATCAATGGTATATCGGGCAGCAGCGAACATGAGCTTTCGCTGCTGTCATACTCCCATTGATTCCTATGGCATCCGCCGCCTCCAGGGCGGCAGATTGAAAACCAGGTATGCTGGGCCGGAATAGTGGCAAGCGTACCTACTAGTTTTTTGATAACTAGCAAAGCAGTCAGATTGTGCCGAACTTGCGTTCAGAACATCTGTAGTGACGAAAGCATCGATCTGTGTCAGACTGAGTCCGGCGGATCGTATGTTATGTCACTATATTCTACTTTTGCCAGTGTCTAGGGTTTGATAACTATGGCGAATCCGGCTCGCCACATATACGCTGCGGAATTCCAGTGTATTTGCGGT
The DNA here is from genome assembly GCF_027579735.1 of Bombina bombina. Classification (NCBI taxonomy): domain Eukaryota; kingdom Metazoa; phylum Chordata; class Amphibia; order Anura; family Bombinatoridae; genus Bombina; species Bombina bombina. Next base: position 969,772,153 of record NC_069504.1, on the reverse strand, counting down.
TGACACCTTGATAGAGGCCAATGTATCTTTTTATTTGAAATATTGTCACAGTAATGTTGGAAATTGATGAAGGTCCCAGTAATAGGCTGGACAGATAGCTTAGCATGCTAAGGCACTGTGGCTGAGCTCTGCAGCAACCAAGGGTTGCAGGTTTGATCCCCGGTGCGATCCACTCAGCCTTTCATCCTTCCAAGGTTGATAAAATGAGCAGTGCCTTGATTAGCCGCGCTTTACAAGTACCCAATTCATATATATTTATTTATTTTAGATATCAAAATAAGAAGAGTATTGCATTGAGCAATGATTCTTTTTTATTGGACTAACTATACATTTATAAGATGACAAGCTTTCAGAAGTCTTCCTTTTTCAAGTCTGAATACATATGTGTTTATTTGCACACATAAATACATATATATATATATATATATATATATATATATATATATACGGTATAAATATATATATATATACTGTATAAATATATATATATATATATATATATATATATATATATATATATATATATATATATATATATATATATATATCTTTAAGACCTTCCTTATAAAAAACCTTGACATATACCATATCCCTTTAAAACAAAGTGCATTTTTTTAAATAGCATTGATCTTCACTTAGAAGAAAATGCTTAAAAAAAATAAATAAAATATATATATATATATATATATATATATAAAAAGAGGGGAATGGGGGATATGAGGCAAGCGCTAAAAAAAGAGACAAAATATTAAACTTATTGATACTGAATCCTAAGTAAAATAACAAATGCAGAAATAATACATATGCACTTCTATATGCTGAGAGAAAAGTATGGTAGTAAATATCTAAATCCGATATACATAAATAAAGCGATATACATAAATGAAGAAATACAACTAATAAATATCAGATAGGGAAAGAAAAGAAATTAAATTATATGAATGAATGCTAAAATGAGAGAACACAGTTCAAGCCAATAAGGTACACACTGGGGGTACGTGATATCAAAGGCAAAAGTCCCATATATTCAGAAACACTCCAGTAGGTGAAGGGGATACACACAAGCCCTTATGAAAATATACTCGCAAGAGCTACCCTCAATCAATATGAAGAAACAACTGAAGTCCACAGCACCAATAATTTGAAGGAAAAATGTTTGCTGCTGGGTGTCTATGCTGTATGAAGCTGTAAAGGATAAATAAATGCTATAAAGCTTGTAAAACCTTTTTCCTTCAAATTATTGGTGCTGTGGACTTCAGTTGTTTCTACATTACAGAGTGGCGTTTGCAGTAACCCTCCATCACATGCATCAGGTGTGTGCTGTATGTCATATGTGAACTGTCAATCAATATGAGGTAAGGGTAGAGCGTGGGTCCTCAATGAAACTTGTATGTATACAATCCCTTGTGCGTTCTTTCAGTTCAGAATCCCTTGTCAGGCTTGAGCGGTATGATAGAAATAATGTGCAATACTAGTGCAATACCGTATGACACAATTTATTAGGCTTAAAACACCTTGCAAAAGAGATAGTAAAAATTTGCACTCACATTAAAACCCCTCAATGTAATGAGGTAACAAGCAGGCTCATATGTAATCCCTCCGTAGTGGGTTATGTTCCCAAAGATGCGTAGACATTTACTTCCCAAGAAAAATATTAAATACGGTACAGAGGAATAATATTATAAGGTGGTCTGCGGTTAGTCAATCAAATAGCACTTATAAGTGTAATTCCTGACGTGTTTCGAAGGTTGTTAAAGGAATTTTGCTACCTTCTTCATCAGAGGCAATAATATTGATTGAAAAAGAAACTAACCGCAAGATAAGACTTTTTTGAGCAGACGCCGTTACGCCCACTGACCGGGCTACAACGCTCATTGGCCTTATGAATGAATGTAAAAAAACTGATGTCATTACGAAGCCATGTTTCAGCGAGGGAATCTGTGTGTCGGGTCTAAAGAAATGTCAGAACACTTGATACGGACCTCTTTCAAATAGATTTAAACACACTTATTCCCATATTATTATACGTGCTTCATATTGTTAAACACATATTAAGGTGCATTTGACTACATGTGACTACCAAGTGTTTTTCCTTTGTTTTCTAAAGTGCAAAATTACTTATAAATTAAATATTTTTATTTATTTATTTTTTTATTGAGGTTTTATGATGTGGCATACATGCAAGGTATTACAGAAGAAAAAGAAAAAAAACAATACAGACATATTTTGCACGTTGAATAAACTGACATCAATAATATAAACTGGGAGCCTGGATAAATAATTTCGATTAAACAACATAAAAAGAAATGCCAATAAAGTTATGGGCTTTCTCTCCAACACCAGAGGCCACTTTTGGACCTCGTAATATGCAAAATGAAATACAGTAGAAGGTACATTGACATCTAGGAGACCACTCATGGGTCTCAAATGAACCTCAGATTTTATTTTATTTTTCTTTAGGAATTATAATGCTAATGTTGCTGAATATCCCTACTAAATTATCAGCTTTAGTAGTGTAAAGAGTCCCTATCACTGGGAGTAGTGAATGTTTAGCAGCACCTTGTTAAAATTAAAATAAAGAGAAAAGTATACAAAAAACTGCTGTGTAACTTTATTAGAACTCTGAGTAAAGTTGCCTGGACCTAGCAGTTTTAGAGATGGGAATTATGAGTATTAATATAAAGGGATGAGGTTAACATGATCAGAGAGTTACAGCTCAACTGTACAATTATTACCGCTTGATAAGCTGGGGCAAGTAATTAAAGATCACCATAGTAACCTTGTATTTGCAATGCAGCTGTGTTTAAATTAGCCATCAGTGTATTCCCACCACTTACATTGTAGAATAAGTTTTGTTATGTGGACACTAAGCCTATATGTTATGAAAATCTTATGTATCAGGACCCGTAGGTCTGAAAGGCAGAGTGACCCTAATCTCTAGCAACAGGACATTTTGAACCTATGCATGGTAGTATACAATTATATATAAACAGAAAGAATCCCCCCACTGTAAGCATGAATAAATACGCCACCCCGGCCGCAGGCAGCTCCATACAAACCCTAATAGGAAGGAGAGAGGGTCTCTATTCAACATGTGAGTTATATTAAGTGCAATTACTTGCAAAGTTATACAAGCCCTCTAATAACAACAACAAAAAAAACAGACAAAAAAAAAATGCAAGTAGTGGTAAAAGGCGATACAAATTCTTGTAAGTAGTATATAGTGGCTAGTGGGTTTCCCTTGCTGCCTGTGATTAGTAAAATTATCTAGGGAATATAGAAGAGTTCCAATAATATAAAGATGTGAATCTCAAGACACAATTAACAGTGCTCCTTTTACTGTGCCCAAAAAGGTTCTCAACAAATGTTAATAGCTGCCAAGGGGGAGAACAAAAAGAAAAAGACAAAAGCATTCCTAGCTAGTGTGTCTGGCTCCATTGTTGGTGTTAATTATCTTTCTTCCCTTCTCCCACCCTCCTTTTTAAATGAAGATGAAAGCTATGACAGGCAAACATATACTAAAATTACAGCGGCCATTGCAGTGGAGAACATAAAAGGTCAGACAATAATAGTCCTCATAGAAAGTTCCCACAAATACACTCACAAATAGGAAAGGTGATAAGGAAATAATAATAACAGTAGCTTTGTCTAAACACAACCTATAGACAACTGTGCCAGATGTAGAGCAGCCATTAAAATCATCATGGCTACTAATGGGAGTTCAAGTATATACAGACGTAGGCACAGTATAAAAAAGATAACAAGTCACTCAGCCGATTCCTATGCGCTGGAGAGCGGTACCTGTTGTGGTATAAGCAGTTATATCAGTTCCCAGGTAAGCAGGAGGGAGAGAGTTTAGGTAGCGGGGAGTTGGCCAGCCCTGCATCAGTCTCTGAGGCCTTACCCCAATCGGCTTGCGATGTTGTGAAGTACCCAGTTCATCGAAGAACTGAGCAGGGTGTAGCTGATGACTTACTGAGGACGGCTGGAGACACATGTTCATTGCGAGATCCTTTCCTCCACGAGAAACTGCGGCCACCAGACTTTGCGCTAAGGAGTTCGACTCTGCACTAGTATCATCCAGGGGCGAGGTAAGTTGTAGCCGGATCCCTGCTCTGTCAGGCAGCCGCACCGCTGATACTATATCGTCGGCCAAGATCTTTGTCACCGCAGCATGATGGGAGGGTTGTTCTGAGAGAAGCCATCCAGGGCTTGTATCATTTGCCACAACCGGTGCTTGCATCCTTGCTGGTGAGGCTCCCAACCCCACACGCATGTCCGCCTGGGCATTTGGTAATGTTCCTTCAAGAGGTCTATCTACACCGCTTCCATATTGGTTACGCTCCGACACAGACAAACAGGTGCTCACAGAAGGACCATCTAGGGAAATTTGTAAAGCCTCCCTAAGGATATTTGAAAAGGCCTTCTGGTACTCGGAGAGCAAGCTGCCTATTTCGTTCAGTAAATAAAGAGCTTCCATTGTAGGTATTATTCATGTCAGGGATATTCAGCTTGTATGCTAAAAGAAATTCTGCAGTGACTTACAGGGTAACACTGCCGCTTAACGACTGAGGCACGCGTGTGTTCTCAGCCGGGGGGTATGTGGAGGCCAAAGCCCCAAGTAGTGTCCGGATGCCTGGAAACTATATCAATCTTGTGGTAAATAGGTTCATTAGTTAGCTTTTTCCATACTGTTAAAAATATGACATGAATAAATCATGGATGGGATAGGAAATAGGAGATTTTCTGTAGATTGATGTTAAGTCCTGAAGGAGCTAGCATTCTTGCGACCTGTCATGGCCGCCACCCGGAAGTTCCCCCCTTATAAATTAAATATGATGAAAATTAAAGGTACAATGAAATATACAGAGGAAAAATATATTTTATATATATGTGTGGAAATAATGAGAGCTTTACCAAAAATAAAAAATATACATATAAAAAGTACATATAAGAAAAGGACCACCATCATATATATGATCATAATAGAAAATAAATTAGATATAATGACATAATTGGGCTAAAATTTGGGGTGTTAAAAAGATGTGTTCAAAACTTACGGTATGTTTTGAACATTTCAAATATTTGTACCGTTTAAAACTTTAGGAACATAGGGAATATTTCAAATATTTTAAATATTTTAAAATATTTCAAATTATTTTTAAAATATTTTAAAAATAGTTCAGAAACTCTTAAAAACCCTTTAATGCATATGATTGACCTAAACTTAGAAAACCCCCGTAGACCACCTTTTACAATTAATAGTAACACCCAGTGGCAAGATGGTTCCTTTTAGAACTTGTGGATCCTTGTTATGGAAGTGTGTAAAATGCACTGGACATTGTGTGTGGTTAAACCAGCTTTTATATTATTTATGTTTTCCAAAAGTCTAACTTTGAAGTGGCGGGTCATGCATCCTATGTATTGAAAACCGCAAACACATTGCAGAAGATAAACCGCAAATGTTGATTTGCAGTTACATAGAGTTTCAATCACACATACTGACTTATTACTAGTTGATACTACTTGTTTTGTAGGTTTTTTTATCGTAATGATGCTTGCAAGCTACACAATTAGCCCTGTTACACTTAAACTACCCTATCGATTGGGAATGTAACCAATTCCCTTCATTCTTGCAACTTTCTATTAATTTGCTTGGTGCCAAAATATTCTTAAAATAGTTCATCCTTTTCCAATACATGCCAGTGTTTTTTTATCACTGCTTGTATCTCTTTGGCGCCTTCATTATAACTTGACGCCCTCATGAATTTTATTATTTCTCTTATATAGTTGCACTTTTAACAGATCATCTTTATGGGTGTTTTTTTCCTTAAAATAAGCTTTCTCTATATTGTTCTTTCTGTAGCCTTTGCTAATGAACCTTTTCTTCAAATTCTCCGATTCAAGCTCAAAATCCTCCATCCTGCTGCAGTTCCTCCAAATACTTTGGAACTGCCCATAAGGAATATTTCTAATCTAATTTGGATGGTGGCAAATACTGTCATGCTGATACTCATTCCTGTCTGTTTCTTTTTTTTTTAAAGTTTAGTAATTATCTGATCACCCTCGTTGGACAATACTAAGTCCAAAAATTCAATTTCTTTTCTGCACGCTTTATATGTGAATTTTAAATTAGAATCATTAATATTTACAAATTTAATAAAATCTAAGAGGACTTCATCTCCCCCTTTCCATATCATCACTATATCATCGATATAGAGCCCCCACATGACTATGGGGCCTATTTATCAAGCCGTCAAATACGCTGGAATTCTGGAGCGTAATTGTGGAGAACTTGATTCGCCTTATTTATCAAAGGCTACAGACCGGCAACAGTAGAATTTTGTGACATAACATACGATCCACCGTTCTCATTCCGAACATGTACCCTGAGTCTAAACACCCCTAATCTGCCGCCCACTAGACCGCCGCCACCTACATTGTTTTTTAAAACTTTTATTTATCATAACAAGGGTTACCATGTGGAGATGTCTCTCTCATGGGTCACAGATCAATGGTAAACAAAGAAAAACATGTTACAATTCGGTGTTTACACTACAAAACTAGGTCTATCTTGTTACGAGTGGCAATATTACACACAGTCTCTCAGCAGGTGTTTCCAAGTTTTTCTCTTAAGGCAAAAAGGAAGTTTTACGAACTGTGTCCCAAGCGTTGTTCTTTTGCAGCAATAGTCCATGATAAATCCCTCTTTTCCTTTTTCTTCTCTCAGTTTCCTCCCATCCCTCCCTCATCCCCCCCCCAGCTCCTCCCCACAGTTCTGGGTACCATACTAGCCTGATATAAATAATAGTCATCATAACGGTAACAATCAGATTTGAATCTGATTTTCTCTCTGCACTGATCTGTTTGGATCGTGACCTTCTCACATAGTTAGGTCTTTTGTTCTCCCCTGGGCAGTAGCAGAAAGACAGACTTCGCATTGTGTAGGCAAGTGTCTACTAACTCATCTTTCATGTTTCGTGTTTCTCTTCATACAGGAAACCCCATTTACCTCTCAGATGTTGTTTTAATAGGATCTCAGTGTTTCTAAGGGGGAATAAAAGCTGTGTTTGCACCGTGGTGTGTAGAGTGTGTATGTAGGGTTCCCATTTTTTCAGAAAAGGTCTGGTTCTCAATTGTACATCTCTCAAGGCGTCTGCCGCTTCATATGTAAGCTGTGTCTGGATGTTTGTTTTGAGTTGTGATAGTGTGGGTGACCTCGGGCTCAACCAATTTTTGAATATAAGTTTCCTAGCTTGTAAGATGATGTTAATGATCATTCTTTTAAGGGAGTTGGGTGTAGAGGTCGGGATCTCCAGGAACACTATCAGTCTGGGGGATATTGTCAGTTCAGTGTGGAACGTGGATTTTATCCAATATGCTGTCATGTCCCAAAATTTCCGTATCCTATGGCATAGCCACAGCAAGTGGGGCAGGTCCGCATCTGCTGCTTTGCATTTCTTACAGTGACCTTCTGTTTCTGGCCTCCATTTTTTGAATGTCTTAGGTGGTATGTATGCTGCTTGCAACAGTCTGGTGTGTGATTCTCTAGTAGTTGCTGATAAGGTTGCTCCTCTTGTATTTTGTATGCTGCGCTGTATTACGTCTGGCGTGATTTCAGTGTTTAGGGTGCGTGTCCATGTGTCACTGATATGTGTGATCGTGGCTACATTCGTCTGTTTCATATGTAGTCTGTAAGTTGGGGAGATGGACGTGTTGCCTTGCATTGTCATATGTAGCAGTCTGTTGACGTCAGAGTTTTGGTCAGTGAGTTCTATGTGTCCTAATAAGTCTTGGATGTAGTGTCTTGCTTGTAAGTATGCGAAATGGTGTGTGCGGGGTAGATTGAATTGGGTTTGTAGTTCTTGAAATGTCTTGACCTTCATGTCCAACCCGTTTATCAGTTGGGACACAGCAGTCAACCCCCTAGTCTCCCATGTGGAGAACACTGGGGAATCAATCCCTGCGGGAAATCCTGGGTTACCTCTCAGAGGGAGGTATTTTGTATAGGTGGGGTCAAATCGGGATCTCTTGCATAATCTCCACCAAGTAGAGAGGGGCTGAGATATTAGTGGGTAATTTCTAGTTAACTTGAGTGTGCTTGACGGTGCCATATGTGGGAGCGCCTGTAGGGACCATGGAGCTGTAGCCTGCTTTTCAAGATCCGGCAGTGTAAAGTGTCCTTTTTCTGTCAACCAGTCCAGTACATATTTGACCTGGGCTGCCTCACAGTATGCCTCGAGGTTGGGGACAGCTAAGCCCCCTGAATTGATCTCCGCCGTCAGTCTAGACGAATTTATTTTATGCTTTTTCCCTGCCCATATAAAAGCAAGCATCGCTTTATTTAGTGTTTGTGTGTCCGCTTTCTGGATGTAATAAGGTATCATCTGAAATAAGTACAAGAGTTTCGGGAATATGATCATTTTGACGAGGGCGATCCTACCCGGTAATGCTACCGGGAGGCTACTCCATCTGAGCAATGCCTCTAGGAGGTCTTTTATCAGGGGACGGTAATTTAGGTGGTACCACTCTCCGGGGTTGTGGGATAACTTGATTCCCAGGTATTTGAAAGAGTGGGTAACTTGTTTGAAGTTATATGGTAAGGTAGCGCAGGGTGCTCTTGGGGGTAGCCAGACTAACTCTGACTTGTCCGCGTTTATCTTGTAGCCTGAGATCTGACTAAACTGGAGTATGATTTGCATGACGTGTGGGATGTTTGTTTTTGGATTTTGTAAGTACAGAATCATGTCGTCTGCAAAGAGGGACAGATGGCACTGGACTTTACCCACCCACAGTCCTTCTGACTCTGCTCTGATCTTGATAGCCAAAGGTTCAATGGCAATGTCAAAAAGGAGGGGTGACAGCGGGCAGCCCTGTCTTGTACCCCTGCCCAATTGGAATGGAGGTGAGGGAATGCCATTAATCAAAACTGAGGCGTGTGGACTCGCGTATAGGGATTTGATTGTGGATGCGAAAGGGCCTTTGATACCGAATTTGTCTAAGGTGTTAAAAAGATGGTCCCAAAGGACCATGTCAAAGGCCTTCTCCGCGTCTATAAGCAGGGCACAGGCATCTATGTCTGAGTCTCCCCCTTCGCCAGCCTGATTCCAGAAGTGTGTCAGTATGAATTGGAGCTTGCGAATGTTTAATACCGAGGATCTACCCTTCACAAATCCCGTCTGGTCACGGTGTATCAGTGTGGGTAGGGTTATTGCGAGTCTATCCGCCAGGATCTTGGTTAGCAGTTTGTAGTCCTGGTTTAACAGGGATATCGGGCGGTAGGATTGGGTGAGTAAATTGTCCCTTCCTTCCTTGGGAATTACACAGATGTTAGCTTCTGTGAAGCGGGTAGAGATCCTTTCCTCACCTTTCATGATTTTATCGTAAAGAGTGGTGAGTGTTGTCACCACCTCCTCCTTCACTAGTTTGTAAAACTCTCCCGGTAGTCCGTCCGGACCAGGGGTTTTGTCTAGGGGCAGAGTATTTATGGTCTTTACTATTTCTGTCTCTGAGATGGGTGTGTTGAGGAGAGTTAGATGTTCTTCTGAAATGGTAGGGTTGTGTATGGTTTCCCAGAAGGATGTTTTCTGTGTACTGTCTACTGCTTCCACTTTATATAAGGTTTTGTAATAGTTCATGAAGGCGGTTTGTATCTGTGACGTGGTGGTGTGAGTAGTATTCCCTACTTTGATGGCTCCTATATATTTATTGGGTTTAGCAAATTTAGTGAGTCTGGCCAGGAGTTTCCCTGTCTTATCTCCGTGTCTATAAAATTTTGCTTGGGTTGCTGTCATTTCCCTGACAGTGTTTTGTTGTAGTGATAGGTCTCTAAGTGTTTTTGCATCAGTGTATTGTTTTTTCGTCGTTAGGTTGGGGTTTCTTAAGTATTTATTTCTAGCACTGATCACCCTTCTCAGTAGGTTCTCGCTCTTTTGTTTCAGGCGTTTAGATCTTCTGATTGTGTAAGAGGATATAAGACCTCTCATCACCGCTTTTCCCGCCTCCCAGAGTAGTAAGGTGTCATTTCGGTGTTCGGAGTTTAGAGTCATGTAAGTTTTCCATTCTCCCTTTAGATATCTCTTAAAATTTATGTCCCCATATAAATAAGTGGGAAAAAACCACCTACGGGGTCCCTCTCTAGTTGGCATGAGATTGATTGTGAGGCTAATGGGGGCATGGTCAGATATGGTTGCAGGGTCTATGGAGGTGTTGGTGATCTGGTGTCCCAGGGTGTGTGTTGTGAGGAATAGATCTATTCTGGAAAGGGTGTCTTTAGCTGTGGTGGTACAAGTGTAATTTTTTTCTTCTGGGTGTTGGTCTCGCCAAATGTCAGTCAGTGCTAAAGAGTGTTTGAATTTGGACAGGATCAGGGAATCTCTCTTTGCGTTTCTGTAGGTCGTGTTATGTCTTGTTGCAGAGTTTGGATCTCTGAATCGGTCTGCTGGGGTTTGGGGGGCTATGTTATAGTCTCCCCCTAGAATTATCGGGGAGTCAGCAAATTTTGTTGTGAGAGTACTGAAATTTCCCCAGAAGTCTTTTTTATCAGTGTGTGGGCCGTAGACTCCTCCTATAATAATGTGTTTATGATTGAGTTTGAGTTTTATTAACACGTATCTACCCTCAGGGTCTGTCAGTTGTTTAACTATGGTGTAATCTAGATTTTTCCTAAAGAGGATAGCTACTCCTCTGGCTCTTTTCCTTTCATACGTGGTATGGATAACGTCACCTACCCATCCCTGTCTTAGTTTCTGATGCTCTGCGTTAGTTAAATGGGTTTCTTCCAAGATTGCTATGTCTGCATGTTGGTTTCTTAAATGTTTTAAAATGGTTTTTCTTTTGATGGGGGACGTGATGCCCCCCACGTTCCAGGAAACTAATTTCATGGGGAAACTAGAAGGGGTGTGTGTAGTGGGAATGTGAGAGAGTGGTATGAGAAAAAAATGGAGTAAGTCTGTCTTTTTTAACTTACCGCCAACTGCCCAGGGGAGAGCGGGTATGATTATCCAAGTGTTTTAAGGCAGCAGTACTGTTGATCAGCTCTCTGCAGAGGTAAACAATAAGTTTTAAATTATAAATTAGCACAATAAATACATATACAGATAGATGTTATTTCCTGCTTTTTACAGTTAGCAATAGGTATCAGCAATTCCTGACTTGTTTAAATTCAAACAGTAACTGAACTTGTAAACTATTCAACTATCAAACCTTACAATATCCCAAAAGCCCCCCCCCCTCCCACTTTGAAAAGGATATATTTTGCAGTTTGTTGCACCAATTTTTGTGCATTATGTCCCTCCAGTGAGTCCTGATAGGTTAAAAAGTCCTGAGTTGAGGATTTTTAATCTTGCTTGGTTTTCTCCTACTTCATGTGTCTTCTTCTTCTTCTTGCTGGGCCTGCCTTGGCCTATCTGCACGCCTCTGGATTTGATCTAGGAATAGCTGAAGGTGTTTTGGAGAATCAAATATCTTTGGGCCTTGTGGCGTCTGAAGTCGCAATCTGGCTGGGTAGAGAAGTGCTATGGATTCACCTTGAGCTATAAGGTCTTTGCAGTAAGGCGTGAATTCCCTCCTTTTCTTTGAGACATCAGCGGAATAATCCTGGAAGATGAAAATTTTCTTCTCTTCGAATTCAATAGGTGTCTTTTGTCTGTACGCTCTGAGTATTAACGTTTTATCTTTGAAATTTAGGTAGCGTACCATTATCTGTCGAGGTGCACCCTCTTGCTGGGGAGTTCCCACTCTGTGAGCTCTTTCTGCTATGCAAGGTATACTTGTAGGTGGGAGTTTGAGTATACCTGGGAGAATAGTCTCTACAAAGTTCATTAGGTCCCCCGAGGGGACAGATTCTGGCACTCCAACTATTCTTAAATTATTCCGTCTTGAGCGGTTCTCCAAGTCCTCTACTTTGGCCTGTAGCAATTTGTTTTGCCTTTGGAGAGTAGTAATGGAGGAAGTTGTGTCTCTGTGTCTTTCTTCTCCCTCTGCTGTTTTCTGTTCCACGGCCGTTAGGCGTGTGGAGAAGGCTCTTAGGTCTGTGGATAGGCTGTCCATTCCTGTTTGCAACTGTTCTATTTTAGGCAAGAATAGCGCAGATAATTGCGATACAATAGGATGTGTATCTTGTGTCGAGGTAGTGGATGTTTCCAGCATTGACTGAGTCAGATCTTGGTTGTCAGTTTGGGTTCTCTGGCGTCTCTCCGTTTGCTTCTGTCTACCTGCCATGTTGTCAGTCTTTTTAGTATATGGGGTATAATATTTTTGCATACAGGCAAGTCCCAGTAAAGGCTGTGCTGTAGATGTAACTTAGTAGGGGGATTAAACTTTTCCCATAGGACTAGGAGATTTAGTTTTTCTTCTGTGTCTGGAGGTTTTATGGTTGGGGAGGGGGGGGGGGTACAGTGGCTCCGGTTTAGTGTGCCATGTCTATTTTGGCCCCTTAAGTAGATGAAATAACTGGGCTGTTGGTAGTCAGACTTATGGTAAGGTGGGTTTTTCCCCAATTGTCGTCTGCGAGTCTGGCACTGCTGTGTTACAGAGTCCTCTCTTCCCCACGTGTGATCTAACGATGTAACGCTGACAGCTTTCTCAAGCTCTTTGTTGGCGGCCTCTCAGTGGTGGGCAGGGTCCCCTGCAAGAGGCCGGAACAGTATAGTAAGCTTGGGAGAAGAGGGGAGACAATAAGGCTACTGAGCCCTCACATATAAAGCAGTTCACTTTTGCCGGTGAGTGTTATTGCTTAGCACTATTATAGACCGGCCGATACCTAAGATGGCCGCCGTTAGTTTGATGCGTGGTTCTCTGGGCGTTGGGGCAGAGTACCTTATCTGTGTCTGCTTTCCAAGAAGCTGGGATCAAACCCTCCTCTGCTAACCCCCAACTTATTTGGCTTCTCACCTACTCCTTTTCTGGCTTTTCTGATCGCCGCCGCGATCATGTGACCGCTATTTGTCTGTACGGCTGCCGGTGGGGGAGCGGATTGAAGGCGCCCCTCACTTTATCTTGTCCGGGCAGGTGTCCGATGAATGTCCTGCCAAGGATTGCAGCTTTTTGGCACTCTGATGGCTAAAAACACAGGTCCGCAAGCTCAAAGATACGGAGCTCAGCAAACCTGCGTCCCCTCGCCGTGCCCGCCCACCGGAAGTCCGCCACCTACATTGTTATTTACCCCTAATCTTCCGCCCCTACACCGCCGCCACTTACATTATACTTATTAACCCCTATTCTGCTGTCCCGACACTGCTGCCACCTACATTATACTTATTAACCCCTAATCTGCCGCCCCCTACACCGCCGCCACCTAAATAAAGTTATTAACCCCTATCCCTCCACTCCTGGAGCAACTAAATAAAGTTATTAACCCCTAAACCGCAAGCCCCCCACATCGCCATAAACTAAATTACCCTATTAACCCCTAAACCTAACAACCCGCTAAATTTATATCAAATATTAACTCATCCCTATCTTATTATAAATTTAAACTTACCTTTAAAATTAAATTAAACTATATTAAACTATTAATTAATCTACCCTGAATATTATACTAAAATTACATTAAACTATATTAAACTATTATTTAATCTACCCTAAATATTATACTAAAATTACCTTAAACTATATTAAACTATTAATTAATCTACCCTAAATATTATACTAAAATTACCTTAACCCCTTAACGACGCATGTCGTACAGGGTACGTCGCACACAACCTGGTCTTAAAAGACCAGCGACGTACCCTGTACGACATTAGGGGTTTAAAGTGGCTGGAAGCGATCCTTCTCGCTTCCAGTCGCTTTCCGGTTATTGCAGTGATGCCTCGAAATCGAGGCATCCTGCAATAACACCCCATGGCCATCCGATGCAGAGAGAGCCACTATCGTTGGTGGGTGGGAGCTGCAGTGGGAGGCGGGTGGGTGGCCATCGATGTTAGGTATGACGTGGAGGGGCGCGGGATCGGGGGTGTGACCGTTGGGGCGCGCACAGAGGTGCGTGCACGTGCACGGGAGGGCTGGGGCGGGCGCGTGCACGGGGTGGATGCGGGTGGGAATGGCTACACTACAGCAATATAAAAATAAAAAGTTAGATAAGAGTGGGTATAAAACAATAATAATAACGTACATCGTGGGTGTGGGGGTGGGGGGTTGCTCTTTGGCTGTAGCTACACTACAGCAAAAAATAATAAAATATAAAAAAAGCAGGGTTTTTTTGTAAACTGGGTACTGGCAGACAGCTGCCAGTACCCAAGATGGCTACCAATAAGGTAGAGGGGGAGGGATAGAGAGCTGTTTGGGGGGGGGGGATCAGGGAGGTTGGGGGCTAAGGGGGGGATCCTACACAGAAGCATATGTAAATATGCTATATATATTTTTTTTTTTTTTTAAATACCTTTTATTTTAGTACTGGCAGACTTTCTGCCAGTACTTAAGATGGCGGGGACAATTGTGGGGTGGGGGAGGGAAGAGAGCTGTTTGGGAGGGATCAGGGGGTGTGATGTGTCAGGTGGGAGGCTGATCTCTAAATTAAAGCTAAAATTAACCATGCAAGCTCCCTACAAGCTACCTAATTAACCCCTTAACTGCTAGACATAATTCACGTGTGGTGCGCAGCTGCATTTAGCGGCCTTCTAATTACCAAGAAACAACGCCAAAGCCATATATGTCTGCAATTACTGAACAAAGGGGATTCCAGAGAAGCTTTTACAACCATTTGTGCCATAATTGCACAAGCTGTTTGTAAATAATTTCAGTAAGAAACCTAAAATTGTGAAAAATGTAACGTTTTTCTTCATTTGATCGCATTTGGCGGTGAAATGGTGGCATGAAATATACCAAGATGGGCCTAGATCAATTCTTGGGGTTGTCTACTACACTACACTAAAGCTAAAATTAACCCTAGAAGCTCCCTACATGCTCCCTAATTAACCCCTTCACTGCTGGGCATAATTCACGTGTGGTGCGCAGTGGCATTTAGCGGCCTTCTAATTACCAAAAAGCAACGCCAAAGCCATATATGTCTGCTATTTCTGAACAAAGGGGATCCCAGAGAAGCGTTTACAACCATTTATGCCATAATTGCACAAGTTGTTTGCAAATAATTTCAGTGAGAAACCTAAAGT
The DNA here is from genome assembly GCF_027579735.1 of Bombina bombina. Classification (NCBI taxonomy): domain Eukaryota; kingdom Metazoa; phylum Chordata; class Amphibia; order Anura; family Bombinatoridae; genus Bombina; species Bombina bombina. The sequence goes on along the minus strand of NC_069504.1, from coordinate 969,757,040 downwards.
TTGTGAAAAAATTTGTGAAAAAGTGAACAATTTTTTTTTTTAATCTCATTTGGCGGTGAAATGGTGGCATGAAATATACCAAAATAGGCCTAAATTAATACTTTGTGATGTCTTCTAAAAAAAAATATATACATGTCAAGGGATATTCAGGGATTCCTGAAAGATATCAGTGTCCCAATGCAACTAGCGCTAATTTTGAAAAAAAGTGGTTTGGAAATAGAAAAGTGCTACTTGTACTTATTGCCCTATAACTTGCAAAAAAAGCAAAGAACATGTAAACATTGGGTATTTCTAAACTCAGGACAAAATTTTGAAACTCTTTAGCGTGTTTTTTGGTGGTTTTAGATGTGTAACAGATTTTGGGGGTCAAAGTTAGAAAAAGTGTGTTTTTTTCCAATTTTTCCTCATATTTTATAAAAAAAATTTTATAGAAATTATAAGATATGATAAAAATAATGGTATCCTTAGAAAGTTCATTTAATGGCGAGAAAAACGGTATATAATATGTGTGGGTACAGTAAATGAGTAAGAGGAAAATTACAGCTAAACCCAAACACCGCAGAAATTTAAAAATAGCCCTGGTCCTTAAGGGAAAGAAATTGAAAAATGGCCTTGTCCTTAAGGGGTTAAACTATATTAAAATAATAATTAATCTACCCTAACTTTTAAACTAAAATTACATTAAACTATATTAAATTACTAATTTATCTGCCCTAACTATTATACTAAAATTACATTAAACTATATTAAAATAATAATTAATCTACCCTAACTTTTAAACTAAAATTACATTAAACTACAAATTAAAATAACTATATTCTATATTTAAACACCTAACCCTATTTAAATAATTTAAATCTACACTAAAAATTACTAAGTTACAAAAAACTTACAACTAAGTTACACAAAAAAATAAACACTAAGTTACAAAAAAATAAAAAAAATTATCAAAGCTTTAAACTAATTACACCTAATCTAAGGGCCCTATGAAAATAAAAAAGCCCTCCAAAATAAAAAAAACCCTAACCTACAATAAACTACAAGAGCCCTTAAAAGGGCCTTTTGCGGGGCATTGCCCCAAAGAAATCAGCTCTTTTACCTGTAAAAAAAATACAAACAACCCCCAACAGTAAAACCCACCACCCACACAACCAGCCCCCCAAGTAAAAATCTAACTAAAGAAACCTAAGCTCCCCATTGCCCTGAACAGGGCATTTGGATGGGCATTGCCCTTAAAAGGGCATTTAGCTCTTTTGCAGCCCAAAACCCTAATCTAAACATAGAACCCACCCAATAAACCCTTAAAAAATCCTAACACTAACCCCTGAAGATCGACTTACAGTTTTAAAGATCCGACATTCATCCTCCAAGTAGCCGGGAGAAGTCTTCATCCAAGCGGCAAGAAGTCCTCCAAGAAGCCGGCCGAAGACTTCATCCAAGCCCGCAGTAGTCTTCACCCAGACGGCATCTTCTATCTTCATCCATCTGGCGCGGAGCAGGTCCATCTTCAAGACATCCGACGCGGAGCATCCTCTTCTTCCGATGGACTAACAATGAATGAAGGTTCCTTTAAATGACGTCATCCAAGATGGCGTCCCTTAGATTCTGATTGGCTGATAAAATTCTATCAGCCAATCGGAATTAAGGTAGAAAAAATCCTATTGGCTGTTGCAATCAGCCAATAGGATTGAGCTTGCATTCTATTGGCCAATAGGATTGTTTGTATTTTTTTTACAGGTAAAAGAGCTGATTTCTTTCGGGCAATGCCCCGCAAAAGGCCCTTTTAAGGGCTATTTGTAGTTTATTGTAGGATAGGGTTTTTTTTTTATTTTGGGAGGGCTTTCTTTATTTTCATAAGGCCCTAAGATTAGGTGTAATTAGTTTAAAGCTTTGATAATTTCTTTTTTATTTTTTGCAGCTTAGTGTTTATTTTTTTGTGTAACTTAGTGTTTGTTATTTTTGTAACTTAGTTGTTAGTTTTTGGTAACTTAGTAATTTTTTAGTGTAGATTTTAATTATTTAAATATGATTAGGTGTTTAAATATAGAATATAGTTATTTTAATTTGTAGTTTAATGTAATTTTAGTATAAAAGTTAGAATAGGTTCATTATTAATTTAATATAGTTTAATGTAATTTTATTATAATAGTTAGAATAGGTTAATTATTAGTTTAATATAGTTTAATGTAATTTTATTATAATAGTTAGAATAGGTTAATTATTAAAAAAAGAAGTATATCCAGAACAAGAATTTGAAAATCAGTTGTAGCTTTATTCCTTAAAATTGTATGATGACAACATACAACAACACAGGGTTAGTGAAGACGAAAAAACTTCTGACCGGTTTCGGTCGTATTGACCGTAATCATAGAATGACACCTGTTGGGGGGTGCGCCCTTTTAAGTCTGACACTATATGTTGATTGGTTAAAAACAACGAGACTTCAAAACTTAACCCTATACATACCATAATAACATTCTGTGCAGATAGTTAACACTTAATAAGTAAACAAATAGATGAAGATGTATAATACAAATAATAATAATTGAAACTTAAATATTATATACATATATACACACTATATATTTGGGATGCCAATGATTTTAGAAATTAAACAAAGGAGAAAACACATTATAAAAGACTGGACACATTATATGGAATGACTACTTCTTAAGTATATATATATATATATATATATATATATATATATACATGCATACATGCATACGTACACATGTACATATATATATACATACATACAAACATACACACCCACACATACATACACATATACATACACCTGTACATGTATACGTACAGTTATGCTATCTATCCTACACATAAGATCCATACTGTATGCCATACTAAATATTCAACCTGATTTAAATTGGGTTCATAAGGCATATATTATCCACAAACAGATCACTATCAAATAATATTAATAAATAAAAAAAAAGGGGATCTATCAGTCATGAATAACTGAACAGATTTATGGATAAAAATGTGTATTGTCTTATGCAAAAGAGCGATAGTTGTGTGAATATCAGAACCATTGGGGAAAATAAGAATGTGTATATGTAGCTTAATTAAAGTGTCCTATAACTCGCTATTTTCTAATATCCATTACTACAATTAGTGGAACAACTTAATTATAGTGGGATAGAAATAATGAACGATATCCAATTATAATGGTTTATTTTTGCCAGTAGTTTATAACATCATACTCTGAGTTAGAACCATTAGGCAAAAGACACTTTGTTTTAAAAAGGTTAATTATTAGTTTAATATAGTCTAATTGAAATCTAACGGTAAGTTTTAATTTATTATAAGATAGGGATGAGTTAATATTTAATATAAAGTTAGCGGGTTGTTAGGTTTAGGGGTTAATAGGTTAATTTAGTTCATGGAGATGTGGGGGGCTGGCGGTTTAGGGGTTAATACATTTATTTTGTTGCGGTGGGCTCCGGGAGCGGCAGGATAAGGGTTAATAACTTTATTAGAGTGGCGGCGGTGTAGGGGGCAGCAGATTAGGGGTTAATAACAAAATGTAGGTGGTGGCAGTATAGGGGGTGGCAGATTAGGAGGTATTAACATAATGTAGGTGGCGGTGGGCTCCGGGAGCAGAGGAATAGGGGTTAATAACTTTATTAGAGTGGCGGCGGGGTCCGGGAGTGGCAGGATATGGGGTTAATAACTTTATTTAGTTGCGGTTGGCTCCGGGAGCAGTGGTATAGGGGTTAAACAGTTTAGTATAGTGTGGGTGCTTAGTGACAGTATACAAATAAAGCTGAGAAAAAGCCGAAGAGCAGCGAGATCGATGACTGTTAGTTAACAACAGTCCGCTGCTCATCGCCCTGTACTTGGTGCGTGGCTTTTTGACAGCTTTTTTGTTAAATATGGAGAACGTATTCAAGTCCGCGTCAGCGAAGTTAGGCGATGTCAGGCTAGCGTATTGGTGCCGGTGAATGCAGCACAGTTGACGGGTTGATAAGTAGGCATCTATGTCTGATATGAATGGATCCCAAAACCCCATATAGAAGTTGGCAAAGCTAGGGGCAAATTTTGTGCCCATAGCCGTGCCACTGATCTGTAAATAATATTTACTTTCAAAGAGGAAAAAATTATGTTCAAGGATAAATTTTATAGCTTGAAGGAGAAAATTGTGAGTATTCTTGGGTAGGTTGTTCTATACTTCAGCAAAAATTCAGTGGCTGATACCCCTTTGTTGTGAGGGATGCATTTGTACAAGCCACTCACATCTAATGTTACCCACTGATAATTCTCCTCCCACTTTATAGGGCAGAGTTTATTAATTATATCTGTGGTATCCCTAATATATGATTTTAAAGTGGGACTAGTGGCTGCAGATATGTGTCCACAAATTCGGACAATCTAGTAGTAAGAGAATTTATAGCCGACACAATTGGTCTGCCTGGGGGGGTTTAAGACCCTTGCGCACTTTTGGGAGGTGATAGAAAATAGGAGTTACCGGATCTGTTACATTAAAAAATTTAAACTCATTTTCATTCAATGTTCTCAGATGTTTAGCATCATCCAACAAACTGCTATACGGGGAGTGCAGAATTATTAGGCAAGTTCTATTTTTGAGGATTAATTTTATTATTGAACAACAACCATGTTCTCAATGAACCCAAAAAACTCATTAATATCAAAGCTGAATAGTTTTGGAAATAGTTTTTAGTTTGTTTTTAGTTATAGCTAATTTAGGGGGATATCTGTGTGTGCAGGGGACTATTACTGTGCATAATTATTAGGCAACTTGGCAAGGTACCCAGACAGTAGAGACTACACATGCACATCTCAATCTAAGCAGACTCTATCCAGGATAGACTTCTTTCTCACATCATCCACTTTGAGCACACAGATTATGGACACTAAAATTGACACAGCCACACTCTCAGACCACGCATCAATTTCCATGACCATGGCGGTTGGGCCCAGGAGACCCAAAAGGGAGGGATGGAAATTTCCATACTATTTGTACAGAGACGCTAATCTGTTAAATCATCTCAAAGGAGAATGGCTGCATTATGCCGAAGCTAACAAAGCACACATGACAACACCGGCCTTATTCTGGGACACAGCTAAGGCGGTTTTAAGAGGAGTCATAATGTCCTACGCATCAGGGGTTAACAAGAAATACAAACAAAGGGAGGACATACTACTAAGACAAGTCACGAATGCATACAATAAATATCTTAGAGCCCCGAACACAGAGAACAGGCAAAAGTATACTGAAGTTAAATTACAAAGGGACACTTTTTTGATGCAAAATGCTAAAGGCACCATAACCAGAGCCAGGGCACGTTTTTACAGATATGGCAACAAGATAAGCAGCACCCTAGCCAACATCACAAGGTTAGTGAGAAAACCTAACGTAATACAGACACTGAAGGTTCAGGGCAAAACTTTAGGCACGGAAGATGAAAAGCAGCAGGCATTCAGCGACTACTACTCAGAACTATATACACCACATTCAGTAGACGGAAGCCACAGAGATCAGTTTTGGGAAAACATTAAATTACCCCAAATCACGGAGGAGAACCTCCAACTACTAAATGCACCAATCACAATACAGGAAATACATAAGACAATAGGACAATTACCTCTAAACAAGACAGCGGGACCCGACGGCTTACCCAATGAATTCTACAAACTGATGAAAGAGGAAATATTGGCACCACTAGTCACGCTATTTGATAAGATAACAGGAGGGGAGGAGCTAAGTGACAGATTCACAGAGGCACATATCTGTGTCCTTCCAAAACCAGGTAGGGACCCCACAGCCAGGGAATCATATAGACCCATATCACTATTAAATAGTGACTATAAAATTTTCACAAAAATTTTGGCCAACAGGTTAGCTACCATACTACCATCCTTGATCCACAACGACCAAACAGGGTTCATCAAAGGCAGATCATCAGTCCTCAACATTAGGAAAGTACAATTAGTTTTACAACATTACTGGAACACTAGAAAGGGAGGAAAAACAGACATTCCATCACAAAAAGCATGTATGCTGGCGATCGACGCGGAGAAGGCTTTTGACAAGGTGCTGTGGGAACATTTATTCCACACGTTGACTAGTTACGGAATTAGAGGCTCCTTCTTCGGGTCGGTCGCCAGCATTTATAGATCAGCTCAGGCAGCAGTAATCATAAATGGTACACTCTCACCAAGATTCCGACTGGGAAGAGGAACGAGGCAGGGCTGCCCCCTGTCCCCCCTCCTTTTTGACTTGGCTATGGAGCCGCTAGCACTCAGAATTAGGTCTGACACACAAGGAATAAGGGTGGGGAAGGCGACATTACACCTATCCCTGTACGCAGACGATATGATAGTGTTCATATCAGACCCAGAAAGGGACACACCACGACTAATGTCTATTATTGAGGACTTTAGCAAAATCTCAGGGTACCAAATTAATAAAGATAAGAGTGAGATCTTGTGGCTATCTCCATCTGGCTATAAAGAAGACCTAGGATTTAACTTTAAAATACTAGAGGACACTATTAAATACCTGGGGATTAGTTTATCAAAGGACCCAGCCAGATGGTATGCACTTAACTATAAACCGATAATTAACAAAATTATAGAGGATCTAGAAAATTGGAAGGCATTACCGATATCAATATCAGGTAGAATTAGCTTGATAAAAATGATCTTGTTTCCTAGACTTATGTATCCCTTCCAAATGCTCCCCATGCTATTACATAAGAAAGATCTGAAACATTTAAACACACAATGGGCGAAGTTCATATGGTCAGGGAAAAAACACAGGCTTAGCTTGGAGAAGATCATGTGCTCGGTTAATGCAGGAGGCTTTGGACTACCGAACCTAGAACTATACAACTGGGCCACAACTAGCAAATACGTCTTGGACTGGCTAAGTAACACAAACCATTTCACACACAAAGAAATAGAAAGCAGTATGGTTCAGCCATGGGCATTAGCTATGTTACCACACATGGAAAATCACAAACTACGCATATGGTCCAAGGATTTTCCAATCTTTGGGGAATCAGTAAGGGCCTGGACGAAAATGTGTAAGTGGATGGGGGTATCACACACACACACGAAATTTATACCCTTGGGAGGGAATCCTGACTTCCCAGCAGGTCTCACGACAAAGCCATTCCAACAATGGAAAGACAAAGGCTTACACACTGCCAAACAGTTGGTGTCGGAGTCCACTGGGCTGATCCACACATTCCAAGACCTACAAAAAGAATACACACTACCTAGACAACACCATTTTGCATACTTGCAAGTCAAACACTACGTTACACAGTTACAGAAACACATAGATTTCACAGATCATGCTGACCCGATATCAAAACTGGTTGCTCGAACATCCCAGGGGGGTCACTCAGTCTCCCCAATATGTAAAATGCTGATAGAAAAGCCAAACCAAAAGCACAAGGCAAACCTGGGCGACAAATGGTCAGACATACTGCAGACACCAATTTTGGAAGACCAAATTACAGAGAGTATAGAAAAAGTCAGGAGAGCCACCATAGGAGCAGACATAAGGGAGATGCACATCAAAACGATTCATAGGGCACATATCACCCCCAGATTATACAGTAAATGGGTAAAGGACGCAGAAAACACATGTGTCAAATGCAGACAGCCAGACCATGAATATATACACTTACTTGAGACTTGCCCGAGACTGACAAAATTTTGGGCCATGACGGAAAGATGGATAAACAAAGTGTGCTCTACACAGATTAAACTAGATGGGAAAGCTATAGTATTTCTTGACATCACAGCTACACTAGGCACACAGAAAAGACTTATACATAACATAATCCTTACAGCAAGGAAATTAATTCTCAAGGAGTGGAGGAAGAGGGAACCGCTAACACTAAGACAGCTCAAAAATGCGCTACAGCAACAAATGATAATAGAACAGTTTGATACCATGAGTGATGTAAAAGATAGGGTAAAGGCTTTCATGAGGAAATGGGAGAGGTTGATCCTACAACAATCAACAGAGATACAAAAACAGATACTACATCCATTCCGCAACTCAGAATACATATTAAATGCACAACTGAGAGGAGAATGGAATATACTGTAAACACTACAAATTGAAAAGGCGAGTCCCAGGGGGGAAAGGAGTCCACTGCTGAACATTAAAGTGTGAAGGTAACCAACTGCATAATATTAACAGCAGAGAATAATAATGGGCAAGAACTTTTACCAACCTGAAAGACACGAAACGTTATGTACACAGAAATGATAGGAGAAGAAAGGGAGAGGAGTATAAGGAGCCTCAGAGAAGGAGGAGTAGAGATAGAGAGGATAGTGGAACAGGGGAGATGGTTGACGTTAAATAGGGGAGGGGGAGAGATATAATGAAAAGAGGGGAGGGCAATTCAGCAGTGAAAAATGATCATAAGCCCTGTTGTTGAAAGTATAACATGTTTTTCGTTTTTATTGTTACCACGTAACTAAATGTTTGTGAATGTGATTGCTGTTGGAATTGTCACCCAATAAAAATCTTATTTTAAAAATTATTAGGCAACTTAACAAAAAACAAATATATATCCATTTCAATTATTTATTTTTACCAGTGAAACCAATATAACATCTCAACATTCACAAATATACATTTCTGACATTCAAAAACAAAACAAAAACAAATCAGTGACCAATATAGCCACCTTTCCTTGCAAGGACACTCAAAAGCCTGCCATCCATGGATTCTGTCAGTGTTTTGATCTATTCAACATTGCGTGCAGCAGCAACCACAGCCTCCCAGATACTGTTCAGAGAGGTGTACTGTTTTCCCTCCTTGTAAATCTCACATTTGATGATGGACCACAGGTTCTCAATGGGGTTCAGATCAGGTGAACAAGGAGGCCATGTCATTAGATTTTCTTCTTTTATACCCTTTCTTGCCAGCCACGCTGTGGAGTACTTGGACGCGTGTGATGGAGCATTGTCCTGCATGAAAATCATGTTTTTCTTGAAGGATGCAGACTTCTTCCTGTACCACTGCTTGAAGAAGGTGTCTTCCAGAAACTGGCAGTAGGACTGGGAGTTGAGCTTGACTCCATCCTCAACCCGAAAAAGCCCCACAAGCTTATCTTTGATGATACCAGCCCAAACCAGTACTCCACCTCCACCTTGCTGGCGTCTGAGTTGGACTGGAGCTCTCTGCCCTTTACCAATCCAGCCACGGGCCCATCCATCTGGCCCATCAAGACTCACTCTCATTTCATCAGTCCATAAAACCTTAGAAAAATCAGTCTTGAGATATTTCTTGGCCCAGTCTTGACGTTTCAGCTTGTGTGTCTTGTTCAGTGGTGGTCGTCTTTCAGCCTTTCTTACCTTGGCCATGTCTCTGAGTATTGCACACCTTGTGCTTTTGGGCACTCCAGTGATGTTGCAGTTCTGAAATATGGCCAAACTGGTGGCAAGTGGCATCTTGGCAGCTGCACGCTTGACTTTTCTCAGTTCATGGGCAGTTATTTTGCGCCTTGGTTTTTCCACACGCTTCTTGCGACCCTGTTGACTATTTTGAATGAAACTATTGATTGTTCGATGATCACGCTTCAGAAGCTTTGCAATTTTAAGAGTGCTGCATCCCTCTGCAAGATATCTCACTATTTTTTACTTTTCTGAGCCTGTCAAGTCCTTATTTTGACCCATTTTGCCAAAGGAAAGGAAGTTGCCTAATAATTATGCACACCTGATATAGGGTGTTGATGTCATTAGACCACACCCCTTCTCATTACAGAGATGCACATCACCTAATATGCTTAATTGGTAGTAGGCTTTCGAGACTATACAGCTTGGAGTAAGACAACATGCATAAAGAGGATGATGTGGTCAAAATACTCATTTGCCTAATAATTCTGCACACAGTGTACAATCTCATAAAGCGTGAAGTAGGATTCCTATCCAATTTCACATAAACTTCTATATCTCCCAAAAGTCTATTTGCTTCTTCAAGATAGTCATTTCTGTCTTGAATTACAATCCCCCCCCCCCCCCCCCCTTGTCCGCTTCTCTAATTTCTATTGAATTGTCATTTCTTAAAAGATCTAACCATACTTTTTCTTTTTTGGAAAGATTCCTATCTTCAATTTTAAAAGATTCCCACATTTTATCCAGGTCTGTTTGGACCAAACTGTTAAACACTGGAATAAAATTCCCTCTGGAATGTATGGGGTTAAATACAGAGTTGGGTTTAAATGTCGTGTGAGGATCATTTGTTAGGAGTGGATTTAAATTTTCCACTTCCCTCAAAACCTTACTTTCCTCTTGTAAGGCCTCTAAAGCCTTCAGTGACTATATTATAGTTACAGTCGTCTAAAACTTCTACATGTGTGTACCCCATAGTGTGCTAACTGCCACCTCTAGGTACCCCTTAGTGTGCTAACTGCCCCCTCTATGTGCCCCTTAGTGTGCTAACTGTTGCCTCTATGTGCCCCGTAGTGTGCTAACTGCCCCCTCTATGTGCCCCTTAGTGTGCTAACTGCCCCCTCTCTGTGCCTCTTAGTGTGCTAACTGCCCCCTCTCTGTGCCTCTTAGTGTGCTAACTGCCCCCTCTATGTGCCCCTTAGTGTGCTAACTGCCCCCTCTATGTGCCCCTTAGTGTGCTAACTGCCCCCTACCTGTGCCTCTTAGTGTGCTAACTGCCCCCTCTATGTGCCCCTTAGTGTGCTAACTACCCCTCTATGTGCCTCTTAGTGTGCTAACTGCCCCCTCTATGTGCCCCTTAGTGTGCTAACTGCCCCCTCTATGTGCCTCTTAGTGTGCTAACTGTCCCCTCTATGTGCCCCTTAGTGTGCTAACTGCCCCCTCTATGTGCCTTTTAGTTTGCTAACTACCCCCTCTATGTGTTCCTCAGTGTGCTAACCTCCCCCTCTATGTGCCCCTTAGTGTGCTAACTGCCCCCTCTATGTCCTTTTTAGTTTGCTAACTACCCCCTCTATGTGTTCCTCAGTGTGCTAACCTCCCCCTCTATGTGCCCCTTAGTGTGCTAACCTCCCCCTCTATGTGCTTCTTAGTGTGCTAACTGCTCCCTCTATGTGTTCCTCAGTGTGCTAACCTCCCCCTCTATGTGCCCCTTAGTGTGCTAACTGCCCCCTCTATGTCCTTTTTAGTTTGCTAACTACCCCCTCTATGTGTTCCTCAGTGTGCTAACCTCCCCCTCTATGTGCCCCTTAGTGTGCTAACCTCCCCTCTATGTGCTTCTTAGTGTGCTAACTGCCCCCTCTATGTGCCCCTTAGTGTGCTAACTGCTCCCTCTATGTCATTTTTAGTTTGCTAACTACCCCCTCTATGTGTTCCTCAGTGTGCTAACCTCCCCCTCTATGTGCCCCTTAGTGTGCTAACCTCCCCCTCTATGTGCTTCTTAGTGTGCTAACTGCTCCCTCTATGTGCCCCTTAGTGTGCTAACCTCCCCCTCTATGTGCTTCTTAGTGTGCTAACTGCTCCCTCTATGTGCTTCTTAGTGTGCTAACTGCCCCCTCTATGTGCTTCTTAGTGTGCTAACTGCTCCCTCTATGTGCCCCTTAGTGTGCTAACCTCCCCCTCTATGTGCTTCTTAGTGTGCTAACTGCCCCCTCTATGTGCTTCTTAGTGTGCTAACTGCCCCCTCTATGTGCTTCTTAGTGTGCTAACTGCCCCCTCTATGTGCTTCTTAGTGTGCTAACTGCCCCCTCTATGTGCTTCTTAGTGTGCTAACTGCCCCCTCTATGTGCTTCTTAGTGTGCTAACTGCCCCCTCTATGTGCTTCTTAGCGTGCTAACTGCCCCCTCTATGTGCTTCTTAGTGTGCTAACTCCCCCCCTCTATGTGTCCCCCCTCCCCGGTTATCTGCTGTCTGGCCAGTATTTTTTTGAAGGGTAGCTGGCAGGACCTGCAGATTTGTACACACACATGTCATCACGTGATGCCATTAGTTAGCTGCAGGCAGCCGTAAGCCGGGAGGGACATTGCATGCCAGGTGCTGTGCCTGTGTCGTTTACTTCATGACTGTTAAAGCTATCAATCGCCGACCAGACCTCCTGGACTGTTAAGATAGATGGTAAGATAAGTGTTGTTTGAGGCTGGGGGCAGCAGTAAAGTTTGGCTGTTTCTCTTAGCTGTATAGTGTGACTGTCAAAACAATTTTTTTTAAAGATGTAATGGATTGGATATATACCTTTGGTTTGGTTTGGTGCCTGCTCTGGCCTGTCCAAAGCAAAAGAGATTGTGGGGAATGGTTGTGATTTAAAAAATATATTTATATCTGGAGCTAAAGATCCTTTCATGAATGCAGAATAAAGCAAAACCTAAGTGACATGAATGATTATTATTGCAGACAGTGAAAGCCAACCGTTATCCTGGCTAACATGAACACCTTTAAGTGCAAGATAAAAAAGTTAATGTTTTGTTTTATTCTGTCCTCATGAAAGGATCTTTAGCACCAGATATTTTTTTTCCAATTACAACCATTACCCACAATCCCCTTTGTTTTTTTGCCCCTGTATTAAGTACAGTTATACTTATTTAGGCAGTATGTTTTGTTTTGGCTTTTATGTTCATTTATCTACACTTTAATGAAATAATCTTCTCTTTTAATCATGTGTTGTGGCATAGTGTAATGGGATGTTATATTTATTTCTTGTATTACAGTTTTAAACATGCGTTTGAGGGCCTGTGCAACAATATTCAAACCCCTCACCTTCTCAGAGAGTCAGCAGGAACATAACACACACCTCATAGGTCTCTGAGTAAGCCACTGAAATACAATATTAACTTTACTCTAAGCATTTTTGCTAATGGAAGTATATTGCATAAATGCTTCTATTTAAAGTTAAAATGCACCCATGCATATTTCAATTTTGAACTTTCTATTCCTTTGAATCTATATAGTTGTTTGTGCCTTTTTCCAATATAGCAAACTGTAGCTTATATCTAGATAGCTGCCTGTGCCTCTTTTCAAGATGGTTACCTGTGTCTTACACATAGATTATTATAAATAAAAATTGGGGGGGGGGGGGGGGGGCGGAGTGGGCTGCTTTGCCTTAAAATGCACGGGCCTATTTTTCAGTGGAATGCTTAATGTTGGACAAAAGCGCTATTGAGTTTATCGTGGGTGTTTGCGAGCGTCAGTAGTGCACTTATTACAAGTTGAAAGTAAGCATATTTGCTCGAGTGCAATTGAATTTAACGTGCGTTGTGTTATCATGACCTTAGAGCTGTAAATAACTGTTATGGTCGAATAAAAATTGTCAGAAAAAACATCAAAAGTACAGTTACGCTCAAAATAACACTGTTAAAAAGTATTTAAAAAAATAATGCAATAAAAAGTTATAAGGGCTCAAAGATATGAGGTTACAGTTGTTAGGAAAAAAAGGCTGTAAAGGGCTGTAACAGAGAGATACACACATATACTGTGCATGTTTAAATATGTATTTTCATGCATATAGATATGTATATATGTGGGTACATATATATTTATGTGTTTTACTGTATATTTACTGTACATATTTCACATTCCAATGTTCTTTAATTACAAGATAATGTCCTTTTTAATGTAAATACACATTTCTATATACGTATGTGTTTATATATGTATACTTGCATATCTATTCCTATAGATATATAGGTATAAATATGTATTTTAATGAATAGTATTATATATATAAAATATCTGTTTTGAGCATCGCGTTTCTCAATTTAGTTAGCGGTAGGCTTTGCACACATGAGTATTCTTAAGGCGCGTTATGTAAATATTACATAAAAAATATTTAAAAAATCTAATAAAAAAATATTTTAAAATATAAACCATACTATAAGAAATATAGATACATTCTATGGATTACATAGAATATTTTACAGTATGTAATTTTTTTTTTTTTATTGTAGCACAACCCAACGCACGCAAAAGCCTCTTCCTATCATAGTTTATCACTAAATTGCACTCAACTTATAGTCTAGCCTTAGGGACCAATTTATCATCGGTCTGTCCGACATGATCCCTTAAGCGGATCATGTCCAACAGACATCGATGAATGCCGACAGCATACTCTGTCGGCATTTATTATTGCACAAGCAGTTCTTGTGAACTGCTTGTGCAATGCCGCCCTGTGCAGATTTGTGGCCAATCGGCCGCTAGCAGGGGGTGTCAATCAGCCCGATAGTATAGGATCGGGTGGATTGATGTCCGCAGCCCCAGAGCAGGCGGACCAGTTACGGAGCAGCGGTCTTAAGACCGCTGCTTCATAACTGCTGTTTCCGGTGAGCCTTAAATTATATTTCTAACAAACTTCTCCTCTCTGGAGTAAGGTAGAGAAACTTTGTTTCTTGTTGCTGAATTTCTTTCCTTGTTGCTGTTTATTTCTTTTTACCTTCTTTATACTTGAAAGGCTTCTCCTCTCTGGAGTATGGTATAAACTTTATGTATGCAAACCAATTAGTGCTCAGTTTACATACTATGAGATCAATTGTGGATATTATGTGCAGCACTCATGATATGTGTATAAATGATGCTTGCAAGGACACAAAGTGAAATTTAAAATAAAAACACTTTTATTTTCCAATGTCCAATAAAAAATGATAATCAGAAATCCTCTTTACAAATAGTCCAGATCAGGGACAGAATAGGTGAGCAGATGAAATATAGTATATTTCTTTAAATCCAGTAGTGAGTTTCTTATCAGGGCTGATGAAAAAACAGCTGGCTGATAAAAGTAGGTGATATGGGGGTATAGGATGTTGTAAGTACAGCTGAAAGTAGATTCCTTGTGGTGGTTTTGAGCTCTGAATAGCTCACAGTGTTCAGGTGGATAAGTTGGTGTTTATGGTAGAAAAACGTAATAAATAATTACATGAGCTGCTTTAAATACAGCTGGATGATGATTCCTTGTGGTTTTTTGAGCTCTAGATGGCTCACAATATCCGGATGGATGTGGATTCTTAAGCCTGTCAGTGACAAGGTCCGTTGCTGAAGTGTTTGAAGCTTGGTCTCGCCGGCAGGAAGTGAAGTCAGATGTGGGCATGCCCTTACACGTTTCTTGAATTACATTCACTTCGTCAGAGGGTATCAGAGCTCAAAAAACCACAAGGAATCATCATCCAGCTGTATTTACAGCAGTATTTATTACGTTTTTCTACCATAAACACCAACTTATCCACCTGAACACTGTATGCTAATCAGAGCTCAAAACCACCACAAGGAATCTACTTTCAGCTGTACTTACAACATCCTATACCACCATATCAACAACTTTTATCAGCCAGCTGTTTTTTCATCAGCCCTGATAAGAAACTCACTACCGGATTTAAAGAAATACTGTATACTATATTTCATCTGCTCACCTATTCTGTCCCTGATCTGGACTATTTGTAAAGAGGATTTCTGTTTATCATTTTTTATTGGACATTGGAAAATAAAAGTGTTTTTATGTTAAATTTCACTTTGTGTCCTTGCAAGCATCATTAACACACTTCTCAGAAGTGCTGCAAATAATATCCATAATTGATCTCATACGGCTAGATTTGGAGTTTGGCGGTAAAAGGGCTGTTAACGCTCCGCGGGTTTTTTTCTGGCCGCACCATAAATTTAACTCTGGTATCGAGAGTTCAAACAAATGCTGCGTTAGGCTCCAAAAAAGGAGCGTAGAGCATTTTTACCGCAAATACAACTCTCGATACCAGAGTTGCTTACGGACGCGGCCGGCCTCAAAAACGTGCTCGTGCACGATTCTCCCATAGGAAACAATGGGGCTGTTTGAGCTGAAAAAAAACCTAACACCTGCAAAAAAGCAGCGTTCAGCTCCTAACGCAGCCCCATTGTTTCCTATGGGAAAACACTTCCTACGTCTGCACCTAACACTCTAACATGTACCCCGAGTCTAAACACCCCTAGCCTTACACTTATTAACCCCTAATCTGCCGCCCCCGCTATCGCTGACCCCTGCATTACACTTTTAACCCCTAATCTGCCGCTCCGTAAACCGCCACCACCTACGTTATCCCTATGTACCCCTAATCTGCTGCCCTAACATCGCCGACCCCTATGTTATATTTATTAACCCCTAATCTGCCCCCCACAACGTCGCCGACACCTACCTACACTTATTAACCCCTAATCTGCCGACCGGACCTGAGCGCTACTATAATAAAGTTATTAACCCCTAATCCGCCTCACTAACCCTATCATAAATAGTATTAACCCCTAATCTGCCCTCCCTAACATCGCCGACACCTACCTTCAATTATTAACCCCTAATCTGCCGACCGGAGCTCACCGCTATTCTAATAAATGTATTAACCCCTAAAGCTAAGTCTAACCCTAACACTAACACCCCCCTAAGTTAAATATAATTTTTATCTAACGAAATAAATTAATTCTTATTAAATAAATGATTCCTATTTAAAGCTAAATACTTACCTGTAAAATAAATCCTAATATAGCTACAATATAAATTACATTTATATTATAGCTATTTTAGGATTAATATTTATTTTACAGGTAACTTTGTATTTATTTTAACCAGGTACAATAGCTATTAAATAGTTAAGAACTATTTAATAGTTACCTAGTTAAAAT
Organism: Bombina bombina; assembly: GCF_027579735.1. Classification (NCBI taxonomy): domain Eukaryota; kingdom Metazoa; phylum Chordata; class Amphibia; order Anura; family Bombinatoridae; genus Bombina; species Bombina bombina. Next base: position 969,740,456 of record NC_069504.1, on the reverse strand, counting down.
AATTACAAATTTACCTGTAAAATAAATCCTAACCTAAGTTATAATTAAACCTAACACTACCCTATCAATAAAATAATTAAATAAACTACCTACAATTACCTACAATTAACCTAACACTACACTATCAATAAATTAATTAAACACAATTGCTACAAATAAATACAATTAAATAAACTATCTAAAGTACAAAAAATAAAAAAGAACTAAGTTACAGAAAATAAAAAAATATTTACAAACATAAGAAAAATATTACAACAATTTTAAACTAATTACACCTACTCTAAGCCCCCTAATAAAATAACAAAGACCCCCAAAATAAAAAATTCCCTACCCTATTCTAAAATACAAAAATTACAAGCTCTTTTACCTTACCAGCCCTGAACAGGGCCCTTTGCGGGGCATGCCCCAAGAATTTCAGCTCTTTTGCCTGTAAAAAAAAACATACAATACCCCCCCCCAACATTACAACCCACCACCCACATACCCCTAATCTAACCCAAACCCCCCTTAAATAAACCTAACACTAAGCCCCTGATGATCTTCCTACCTTGTCTTCACCATGCCAGGTTCACCGATCCGTCCTGGCTCCAAGATCTTCATCCAACCCAAGCGGGGGTTGGCGATCCATAATCCGGTGCTCCAAAGTCTTCCTCCTATCCGGCAAGAAGAGGACATCCGGACCGGCAAACATCTTCTCCAAGCGGCATCTTCTATGTTCTTCCATCCGATGACGACCGGCTCCATCTTGAAGACCTCCAGCGCGGATCCATCCTCTTCTTCCGACGACTAGACGACGAATGACGGTTCCTTTAAGGGACGTCATCCAAGATGGCGTCCCTCGAATTCCGATTGGCTGATAGGATTCTATCAGCCAATCGGAATTAAGGTAGGAATTTTCTGATTGGCTGATGGAATCAGCCAATCAGAATCAAGTTCAATCCGATTGGCTGATCCAATCAGCCAATCAGATTGAGCTCGCATTGTATTGGCTGATCGGAACAGCCAATAGAATGCGAGCTCAATCTGATTGGCTGATTGGATCAGCCAATCGGATTGAATTTGATTCTGATTGGCTGATTCCATCAGCCAATCAGAAAATTCCTACCTTAATTCCGATTGGCTGATAGAATCCTATCAGCCAATCGGAATTCGAGGGACGCCATCTTGGATGACGTCCCTTAAAGGAACCGTCATTCGTCGTCTAGTCGTCGGAAGAAGAGGATGGATCCGCGCTGGAGGTCTTCAAGATGGAGCCGGTCGTCATCGGATGGAAGAACATAGAAGATGCCGCTTGGAGAAGATGTTTGCCGGTCCGGATGTCCTCTTCTTGCCGGATAGGAGGAAGACTTTGGAGCACCGGATTATGGATCGCCAACCCCCGCTTGGGTTGGATGAAGATCTTGGAGCCAGGACGGATCGGTGAACCTGGCATGGTGAAGACAAGGTAGGAAGATCTTCAGGGGATTAGTGTTAGGTTTATTTAAGGGGGGTTTGGGTTAGATTAGGGGTATGTGGGTGGTGGGTTGTAATGTTGGGGGGGGGTATTGTATGTTTTTTTTTACAGGCAAAAGAGCTGAAATTCTTGGGGCATGCCCCGCAAAGGGCCCTGTTCAGGGCTGGTAAGGTAAAAGAGCTTGTAATTTTTGTATTTTAGAATAGGGTAGGGAATTTTTTATTTTGGGGGTCTTTGTTATTTTATTAGGGGGCTTAGAGTAGGTGTAATTAGTTTAAAATTGTTGTAATATTTTTCTTATGTTTGTAAATATTTTTTTATTTTCTGTAACTTAGTTCTTTTTTATTTTTTGTACTTTAGATAGTTTATTTAATTGTATTTATTTGTAGCAATTGTGTTTAATTAATTTATTGATAGTGTAGTGTTAGGTTAATTGTAGGTAATTGTAGGTAGTTTATTTAATTATTTTATTGATAGGGTAGTGTTAGGTTTAATTATATCTTAGGTTAGGATTTATTTTACAGGTAAATTTGTAATTATTTTAACTAGGTAACTATTAAATAGTTCTTAACTATTTAATAGCTATTGTACCTGGTTAAAATAAATACAAAGTTACCTGTAAAATAAATATTAATCCTAAAATAGCTATAATATAAATGTAATTTATATTGTAGCTATATTAGGATTTATTTTACAGGTAAGTATTTAGCTTTAAATAGGAATCATTTATTTAATAAGAGTTAATTTATTTCGTTAGATAAAAATTATATTTAACTTAGGGGGGTGTTAGTGTTAGGGTTAGACTTAGCTTTAGGGGTTAATACATTTATTAGAATAGCGGTGAGCTCCGGTCGGCAGATTAGGGGTTAATAATTGAAGGTAGGTGTCGGCGATGTTAGGGAGGGCAGATTAGGGGTTAATACTATTTATGATAGGGTTAGTGAGGCGGATTAGGGGTTAATAACTTTATTATAGTAGCGCTCAGGTCCGCTCGGCAGATTAGGGGTTAATAAGTGTAGGTAGGTGTCGGCGACGTTGTGGGGGGCAGATTAGGGGTTAATAAATATAACATAGGGGTCGGCGATGTTAGGGGCAGAAGATTAGGGGTACATAGGGATAACGTAGGTGGCGGCGATTTGCGGTCGGAAGATTAGGGGTTAATTATTTTAAGTAGCTTGCGGCGACGTTGTGTGGGGCAAGTTAGGGGTTAATAAATATAATATAGGGGTCGGCGGGGTTAGGGGCAGCAGATTAGGGGTACATAAGTATAACGTAGGTGGCGGTCGGCAGATTAGGGGTTAAAAATTTTAATCGAGTGGCGGCGATGTGGGGGGACCTCGGTTTAGGGGTACATAGGTAGTTTATGGGTGTTAGTGTAGTTTAGGGTACAGTAGTTAAGAGCTTTATGAACCGGCGTTAGCCAGAAAGCTCTTAACTCCTGCTTTTTTCAGGCGGCTGGAATCTTGTCGTTAGAGCTCTAACGCTCACTGCAGAAACGACTCTAAATACCAGCGTTAGAAAGATCCCATTGAAAAGATAGGCTACGCAAATGGCGTAGGGGGATCTGCGGTATGGAAAAGTCGCGGATGTAAAGTGAGCGTTAGACCCTTTAATCACTGACTCCAAATACCAGCGGGCGGCCAAAACCAGCGTTAGGAGCCTCTAACGCTGGTTTTGACGGCTACCGCCGAACTCTAAATCTAGGCCATAGTATGTAAACTGAGCACTAATTGGTTTGCATATATAAAGTTTATACCATACTCCAGAGAGGAGAAGCCTTTTTGTATAAAGAAGGTAAAAAGAAATAAACAGCAACAAGGAAAGAAATTCAGCAAAAAGAAACAAAGTTTCTCTACCTTACTCCAGAGAGGAGAAGTTTGTCTGAAATACCAACACATTTCTACTCCAGGGATATCAAGACTTCCACCTGCCAAAAGTTTCTGCATACCAGCTGGAAACATCTTTACCGCTGATAGGGATTACATCCCCTCCATGCTTCCAACATACCTCACATGTTTGAGGTTAAACAAGTTGAGCACATTTAAATCTCACTTTTAGTATTTGATTGCCCAGTACTGACATACTGCACCATAATTTGGTTTTGTTTTGTTTTTCTCCATTCTATGTGCGCTGAACTCTGAAACTCAACTCTCTCTCTCTCTCTCTCTCTCTCTCTCTATATATATATATATATATATATATATATATATATATATATATATCTATATATATATATATATAAAGGGGAGAATTGTGTAAGTGCTGTATAAAACCCTAAGATACAATACAAATGACAATACAACAAGACAAATAAACAATTGAGCAAGAAAGTGGCAAGACAAATCGCAGAATGCTGCTATCAGTGAAATAGACTAAACCTTTAAGTTCACATGGATAAAGGAAGTCTATATAAAAGTCAATGCAAAAAAAGGAATCAGACAGCATTCTCAAGTATGTACGCCAGAGGTATGTAGGAAAGAAAGAGGAGCGACAAAACAGAGAAACAAAAACATCATAGTGTAATCTGATAATCAATATCGTATCAGAGTAATGTGAGTGGTTATACTCACCTGGTCAACCCTCAAAAGTATGAGGTATATTATATCTCAGGATGGGAAGTATATCCCCACTGTTTTAAAGATATCAGTGGTCAAAACATCAGGCAAATCCTAATTGGCAAGGGGTATGTTACAGTATATAGTAGATCCCGGGTGTTAGACCCCAAAGTTCAGCAACAATATGCTAGCAGTATATTTGCAAAGTGAACCAAACACCTGTTAGGTGAAGTACTGAGAGCGAAAAATATAAAAAGCTGAATTTAATGATTTTAAATCATTTTAAATAATTGTCTTAAAAACATACAAGTGCAAACAGTGTTTGCTGCCACATAAAGGTTAAAACAAGATAACGGCAATGGGTTTATTATAGTTCCTATAAATTCAAATCCTAAAACCACAATGCTCCTACGATCAATATTGAAAGTTAGTATGCATTCAAAGAGTTTCTCAAGACACTAAAGTTCCATTAAAATGTGTACTCAAACAATTTTAATTGTATACTTATTAGTAGTTATCAGGATATGGAAGTCTTGGTGCAAGACTCTCGTTCAAGGGGAGTAAGGCGATTCTGTGGTGGTAACAAAAAACAGCTCTGGTGTGGGTCTCTGTGCTCCTGAACTGCTAAACTGGATGTGACGTCACTTGCTGCATAGATCCACCCGTACGCATTTCATGAAACTGGCTTCACTTCATCAGAGGGCAATCTGTTACCATCCTCCTTCACGAGACCTATATAAACCTTAACACCGCTGGGTGAATAGTGTTGAAGTATCCTGTGTGTCAGCCTGTCAGCCAATATAGCTGCATGATCACACATGCATCCATTACTGGATCTTGTGATGAGTCTATAAATAAGAGAGTGCAGTCACTCAATGGCTTTGTTGGAAGCCTGTTTCCAGAGTATTGCTGAATATTTCTTCTTCTTTACCTGGTTCCTTGATATGTAGCTGTTCAAAAAGTGTGAGCCAATCAGGGTACGTCTGATATCCTAATATCACACATGTGCACATGTTAACGCACCACTTGTAATCTATTCTAGCCCTTTGTGCATTAAGTACCTCATCTCGAAATTGAAACGGTGAGGTCAACACTAACACCCCCTTAACACCCCCCTAAGTTAAATATAATTTAAATCTAACAAAATAAATTAACTCTTATTAAATAAATTATTCCTATTTAAAGCTAAATACTTACCTGTAAAATAAACCCTAATATAGCTACAATATAAATTATAATTATATTGTAGCTATTTTAGGATTTATATTTATTTTACAGGCAACTTTGTATTTATTTTAACCAGGTAAAATAGCTATTAAATAGTTAATAACTATTTAATAGCTACCTAGTTAAAATAATTACAAAATTACCTGTAAAATAAATCCTAACCTAAGTTACAATTAAACCTAACACTACACTATCAATAAATTAATTAAATAAAATACCTACAATTAAATCTAACACTACACTATCAATAAATTAATTACATGAAATACATACAAATAAATACAATTAAATAAACTAACTAAAGTACAAAAAATAAAAAAAGCTAAGTTCCAAAAAAAAATTAATTAAAAACATAATAAAAATATTACAACAATTTTAAGCTAATTACACCTACTCTAAGCCCCCTAATAAAATATCAAAGCCCCCCAAAATAAAAAAAATGCCCTACCCTATTCTAAAATTAAAATAGAAAAGCTCTTTTACCTTACCAGCCCTTAATGCCCCAAAGAATTCAGCTCTTTTGCCTGTAAAAATAAACACAATACCCCCCCCCCAACATTACAACCCACCACCCACATACCCCTAATCTAACTCAAACCCCCCTTAAATAAACCTAACACTAAGCCCCTGAATATCTTTCTACCTTATCTTCACCACACCGGGTATCAGCGATCCATCCAGGCTCCGAAATCTTCATCCAAGCCCAGGCGGGGGCTGGAGATCCATCATCCAGCTGAAGTCTTCTATCAAGCGGCAAGAAGAAGTCCAGAAGAGTCTCCAAAGTCTTCATCCTATCCAGGCAGAAGAGGAGATCCAGACCGGCAACCATCTTCATCCAAGCGGCATCTTCTATCTTCATCCGATGACGAGCGGCTCCATCTTGAAGACCTCCGGCGCGGATCCATCCTCTTCTTCCGACGTCCTAAGTCCGAATGAAGGTTCCTTTAAATGACGTCATCCAAGATTGCGTCCCTCGAATTCCGATTGGCTGATAGGATTCTATCAGCCAATCGGAATTAAGGTAGGGAATATCTGATTGGCTGATTGAATCAGCCAATCAGATTGAGCTCACATTCTATTGGCTGTTCCGATCAGCCAATAGAATGCAAGCTCAATCTGATTGGCTGATTTGATCAGCCAATCGGATTGAACTTGAATCTGATTGGCTGATTCCATCAGCCAATCAGATTTTTCCTACCTTAATTCCGATTGGCTGATAGAATCCTATCAGCCAATGGGAATTCGAGGGACGCCATCTTGCATGACATCGTTTAAAGGAACCTTCATTCGGATTTAGGACATCGGAAGAAGAGGATGGATCCACGCCGGAGGTCTTCAAGATGGAGCTGCTCGTCATCGGATGAAGATAGAAGATGCCGCTTGGATGAAGATGGTTGCCGGTCCGGATCTCCTCTTCTGCCCAGATAGGATGAAGACTTTGGAGCCTCTTCTGGACTTCTTCTTGCCGCTTGATAGAAGACTTCAGCCGGATGATGGATCTCCAGCCCCCGCCTGGGCTTGGATGAAGATTTCGGAGCCTCGACGGATCGCTGAAACCCGGTGTGGTGAAGATAAGGTAGGAAGATCTTCAGGGGCTTAGTGTTAGATTTATTTAAGGGGGGTTTGGGTTAGATTAGGAGCATGTGGGTTGTGGGTTGTAATGTTGGGGGGGGTATTGTATGTTTTTTTTACAGGCAAAAGAGCTGAATTATTTGGGGCATGCCCCGCAAAAGGCCCTTTTAAGGGCTGGTAAGGTAAAATAGCTTTTCTATTTGTATTTTAGAATAGGGTAGGGCATTTTTTTATTTTGGGGGGCTTTGTTATTTTATTAGGGGGCTTAGAGTAGGTGTAATTAGCTTAAAATTGTTGTAATATTTTTATTATGTTTGTAATTAATTGTTTTATTTTTGTAACTTAACTTTTTTTATTTTTTGTACTTTAGTTAGTTTATTTATTTGTACTTATTTGTAGGTATTTTATTTAATTTATTTATTTATTGATAGTGTAGTGTTAGATTTAATTGTAGATAATTGTAGGTATTTTATTTAATTAATTTATTGATAGTGTAGTGTTAGGTTTAATTGTAACTTAGGTTAGGATTTATTTTACAGGTAATTTTGTAATTATTTTAACTAGGTAGCTATTAAATAGTTATTAACTATTTAATAGCTATTGTACTTGGTTAAAATAATTACAAAGTTGCCTGTAAAATAAATATTATTCCTAAAATAGCTACAATATAATTATAATTTATATTGTAGCTATATTAGGGTTTATTTTACAGGTAAGTATTTAGCTTTAAATAGGAATAATTTATTTATTAAGAGTTAATTTATTTCGTTAGATTTAAATTATATTTAATTTAGGGGGTGTTAGTGTTAGGGTTAGACTTAGCTTTAGGGGTTAATACATTTATTAGTGTAGCGGTGAGGTCCGGTCGGCAGATTAGGGGTTGATACTTGAAGTTAGGTGTCAGCGATGTTAGAGAGGGCAGATTAGGGGTTAATACTATTTATTATAGGGTTAGTGAGGTGGATTAGGGGTTAATACATTTATTATAGTAGCGGTGAGGTCCGGTCGGCAGATTAGGGGTTAATTATTGTAGGTAACTGGCGGCAAGATTAGGGGTTAATAAATATAATATAGGGGTCGGCGGTGTTAGGGGCAGCAGATTAGGGGTACATAGGTATAATGTAGGTTGCGGCGGTGTACGGAGCAGCAGATTAGGGGTTAATAAGTGTAAGGTTAGGGGTGTTTAGACTCGGGGTTCATGTTAGAGTGTTAGGTGCAGACTTAGGAAGTGTTTCCCCATAGGAAACAATGGGGCTGCGTTAAGAGCTGAACGCTGCTTTTTTGCAGGTGTTAGGTTTTTTCAGCTCAAACAGCCCCATTGTTTCCTATGGGGGAATCGTGCACGAGCACTTTTTTTAAGCTGGCCGCGTCCGTAAGCACCGCTGGTATTTAGAGTTGCAATGGCGGTAAATATGCTCTACGCTCCCTTTTTGGAGCCTAACACAGCCTTTCTGTGAACTCTAAATACTAGCGGTATTTAAAAGGTGAGGGGGAAAAAAAGCCAGCGTTAGCTACGCGGGTCGTTACCGACAAAACTCTACATCTAGCCGATAATATTTCATGTAAATTACAAAATGTATCCAAAACCTTTTAAAAATGCCATTATTACAATTATAATAATATTTAAAAAAATTAAAAAAAAACCTTTGTTGTAAAACATTTCAGGGACATGAGATTATCATTAATTATGATGCATGTTTATGCTATTATTTCCCTCTTCCTTCTGAGTTAATGTATTATTCAGCCATGAACTTAACATTCTGAAATATGAGCTTTAAAAGAAAGCAATCAATTTCTTTACCATTTTCAACATAAACAAAGTTCTACCTCCTTCTATGTATGCAAGCTTACTGTGAAACTCATAGATGCAGCTATATAAAGAAGTGTTAATTTGCCTCTTCATCCTTAACCAGCATGTTAACTACATGCTGTTAGACCACTTTTATTTATATCACATCTGTTTCTCGTAAAGGAATAGTTGGCAATTCTACATAATATCAACAGTTTTTTAACCTATTAGGATGTGCAATATATGCCAATAATATTTCCAAAATGTCAGGATTTCCTACATTTGGGTTGGGCAAATGTGTAAATATATGCTATTGACATTTTCACTCAGATTCAAAGAAGGAATTCAAAAGCATCCAGAGACATTATTTTGTGCCCTCTATAAGGCCCATAAACAGCTTGAATGTTTAGCTTTACAATAAAAGATTTGTATTTTGTAATTATCCATTACAAATATCTCAAGCATTAGAAACACATATACGCATACAGCGCATGTACGTAAAAATAAATTTAAGACATTGTTATTTTTAATTACTGGCTAATTAAATAATTTTAAAGATATAATTGTAAATGAGAGGAGGATCAGAGAGAGGAGAGTGTTAGAGGGCATGGGTGCAGAGAGGAGGAAGATAGAAAAGAGACTATTAGAGGGCATGGGTACTGAGAGTATGATGAGAGAGAGAGAGAGAGAGAGAGAAGAGAGTGTTAGAGGGCATGGTGAGGAGAGGGAGATTTGAGAGAAGAGAGTATTAGAGGGCATGGGTGCGCAGAGGAGGATGAGAGAGAAGAGAGTGTTAGACGGCATGAGTATGGAGAGGAGGATGAAAGAGAAGAGAGTGTTAGAAGGCATGGCTGCGGAGAGGAGGATGAGGAGAAGAGTGTTAGAGGGCATGGCTGTGGAGAGGAGGATGAGAGAGAAAAGAGTGTTGGAGGGCATGGATACGGGGAGGGGAATGATAAAGATGAGAGTGTTTGAGGGCATGGGTACAGAGAGGAGTCTGAGAGAGAAGAGAGTGTTAGATGGCATGGGTATGGAGAGGGTTATGAGAGAGAAGAGAGTATTTGTAACATACAAGCTTAAAGTTAACTCACACTGATATTTTTGTGAGGATAAATAAGGTAACGTAAAAGTCACAGATAGTTCCTTTTAATAAACCAGGTAAATGTGTTCCTTTAAGGAAAATTAGGGTATGTATCATGTTGAGACATAGGTAATTGCTAATCCTAGAAGCCGTACCTATCTCTGCATATGATTTAATTTGCATGTCGAGTTTGTTAGATTCTGCTACACTGTCGATGGAAATAACATGAAAGAAGCACAATTACAACAAAAACAACTGATAAAAAAAGGCTGCAGCAAATAGTTGTTAGCTAACAAAAGCAAAAATAAATCAAGCAAAGTAAGGTGCAGCTTACCGAAGATAATGGATTAATCCTATTAAGGCCTTCCAAAATGTTAGTAGCATGCTGTGCTGGAGAACACACTGGTGAACTGTGCTGGAGATTCAGGCTGGGGTGACAAACTGTCGGGTCGCGCTGGAGACTCAAGCTGGAGGAACACGCTGAGGAGTCACGCTGCAGCAGCACGCCACAGAGGAGTGACGTCACATCAGGGGCGCAGAGACTGATCCGTAGCGTATGAAGCAGCTGTGAAACGATTCCAGCTGGTAATGGAATAGGAGGAAAAGATTCCACTTCTCCGGTAATATATTCAGGTGGATAGAGGAAAGCAAGATCAAGGTTTAATGATATGAGCAGGTCGATAGGAACTCAATGGCATAAGACTTAGAGGCATGTAGATGTGAAGCTGGATACTTCAATACCAAGCAATGATATGAAGTATCCAGCAGAATATATAGGGAAAGTAGCAAAGAAGAACCTCCCCTTAAAGGAACAGTATATTACAGGACTCCCCCCTTAAGGAACCACTCCAAGGTTCAGGGTCTGGGATGTTCTGGATTCCTCCAATGAAAGAGACACCAATCTAGGAGCAGAGAGGTTAGCAGAAGGCTTCCAGGAGTCCTCCTCAGAGGGGTAGCCCTTCCAATGCACTAGATACTGCAAACATCCGGAAACTTTTCTGGAATCAAAAATTGCCCCTACTTCATATTCCACTTCTGTGGTGATAGGCAATCTAAGGAAGGAACATGAGGGTTACGGAGCGCTTTGTACGGTTTGAGTAAGGAGACGTGAAAGGTGGGATAGATCCGGAAATGAGAGGGAAGCTCAAGTGTAACAGCATTTTCATTAACAAGTTTGGATATGGGGAATGGACCAATGAAAAGTTTGTTAAACTTCCTGCAGGGTACAGTGAGACGTAGATTTTTAGTCGATAGCCAGACAAGATCTCCAACAGCATATGAGGGTGGAGGTCTGTGTCTTTGATCATAGTATCTTTTCTGCCTCTGTTGGGTGGTCTTGATGTTTTCTGATAGCAATGAGGTTTCCAACATAGTGTTGGTTTTAGTGGTTGAGTGGTAGGTATTATTATGGGCGAATTCAGCAAGAGGAAGCAATGACGTCCAATCATTATGATGTTGAGTGGTATAACATCTGAGATATTCCTCCAACCAATGGTTGGTCTGTTCAGTTTGCCCATTAGATTGGGGATGGAATGCGGTAGACATTCGTTGATCAATTTTAAAGGATAAACATAATTGTTTCCAGACGTTGGAGGTGAACTGAGAACCTCTGTCAGAGGTTATAGTCGTTGGAACACCATGGAGTTTTATGACATGGCTTATCAACAATGTAACAGTTTCAAGAGCAGTTGGCAATTTGTGATAAGGCACAAAATGAGCCATTTTGGAGAGCAGATCTACGATAACCACTATAGTGTTGTTTTTTTCTGATAAAGGTAAATCGACAATAAAATCTATTGCAATATCCTTCCAAGGTCTTTCAGGAACTGGCAGGGATAGGAGGTACCCTATTGGTTTCTTCCTATCTGTTTTACAGGTGGTACAAACTTTACACGATTCCACATACTGTTTAGTTTCCTGATTAATACATGGCCACCAGTAAGATCTTTTAATAAACTCTGAGGTTTTATTCATACCTGGATGACCAGACAGGTGGGAGTCATGGCAGGCAGATAGAATCTGTTCCCTAAGAGGAGGGGGTATGTAGAGTTTTGTCTCATGGTAAAGTAACCCATGTTCCCCTATTTGCAGTTCATGTTGAGCTGCAGAGTGATCTGAAGATTGTTGTTCCTTTAGACTATGTGTTGTTATGGCTAATGTTCCAAGAATGTTGTCTAGGGGGATAAGTGATTTGTTTTTTTAAGTTATTTGTGGCCGATTCGGGAGTCTAGATAGTATATCAGCCTTGGTATTTTTTAGGGCTGACCTATACGTAATAATGTAATTAAACCTAGAAAAGAAAAGGCTCCACCTTACTTGTCTTTAGGTTAAGGTACGGGAAGTTTTTAGAAACTCAAGATTACGGTGGTCAGTGAATATAATAACAGATTCCATAGTACCCTCAAGTAAATGTCTCCAGTTTTCAAGTGAGCTTTTCACGGCTAGAAGCTCTTTCTCACCTACATGGTAATTTAATTCTGAGGGAGTTAAAATTCGAGAGTAATGTGCAACAGGATGAGATAAGTTAGTGGATGGATCTTTTTGGGATAGTACAGCCCCAATAGTGTAGAATGAGGCGTCTACCTCTAAGGTGTACTGGAGTTGGGGGTTAGGATAGGATAGTATGGGTGCAGTGGTAAAAGCTGTTTTTAGGAAGGTAAAAGCCTCATCAGTCATACTATTCCATTTAAATGGGATGTCAGTTTTAGTGAGGTTGGTTAGAGGTTTAGCTATTGCAGAAAAGTTTTTGATAAACTTTCTGTAAAAGTTAGAGAATCCTAGGAATTTCTGAACTTATTTTCTAGCTTTGGGTATGGGGCAATCTTTGAATTTTATTTTTTTCCATCAAAATACCCTTGGATGATATGTGGTAACCCAAAAAAGTGATCTCAGATGAGTGAAAAGTACATTTTTCTGGTTTAACGTATAAATGGTGGGCCTGTAATCTTGAGAGAACAGTCCTAACATGTTTGATGTGATCAGTTTTATTTGCTGAAAATATTAGAATGTTGTCTAAATAGATGACTAAGAATGTGTCCAAAATGTCTCGAAACACATCATTGATGAACCTCTGGAAAGTGGCGGGGGCATTACACAATCCAAAAGGCATCACTGTGTATTCGAAGAGCCCATATCTAGTGCGGAATGCGGTTAGCCACTCATCACCAGAGCGTACACGGATTAGATTGTAAGCTCCCCTTAAATCAAGTTAGGTATAAATAGATGCCCCGTGTAGTCTCTCAATCAGCTCAGGGATGAGTGGCAGTGGGTATCTGTCTTTTTTAGTAATCTTATTTAGTTCACGATAATCTACAATTGGAGGTATGGTTTTGTCTTTGTTAGTGACAAAAAATATACCAGCCCCAGCAGGAGAGGTAGAGGGCCTAATAAACCCTTTCCTGAGGTTCTCATTGATATAGTCTTTCAGAGTATCAAGCTCAGGGTTTGAGAGTGGGAATATATGTCCGTATGGAACTTTTGACCCAGGTATTAACTCAATGGGACAATCATAATCCCTATGAGGGGGTAGTGTTTCTGCCTCTTTTTTGTCAAATACTTGTAAGAAATCTGAGTAAACATGAGGAATATGATGTTCTGAGATATGAAAAAGGGTGTGTGTGGGAAAACAGGTTGAGGCACAATACTGAGAATTAAATTCTAGTTTTTTATCTGCCCAATATATGAGGGGCTGATGTTTGCTTAACCAATGTAAGCCTAATACCACAGGGAAAATGGGGGACTGTATAATGTCAACAGAAATAAACTCCTGATGAGAGTTATGTATAGAAATCAATAGCGGAATAGTCTCGTGGGTAATGGGTCCGGACTCTAGCTGCTTACAATACAATAGGTATTTTATTTTGTTTTACAACACTCAAATCAATATAGCTGACATAAGCTCCAGAGTCAAAAACGGCATCAAAGCTGTGATGGTTTTGCCCCCACTGTAAAGACACAGTAATAAGGAAATAAGCAGGATTTTGGGTTGTTAAAGAAATAAGCGAGTCTGAAGAGAATGTCTTACCTATTTTCGGTCGCTTCAACAAGGGAACTGAATGTTCCTTGGCAGCGCAGTAGAGGCAGAGACCCATTTCCTTCCTACGGAGCTTTTCTTCTGGGGATAGTGGTCCTTTTATGAATCCATATCTTCATCTGAACTTTTAGTAGTAGGAGTGTGAGTTTTAGGAGAGATGTTTTTGGTGTAGGCATCAGGAGTGAACTTTTCCTGTTTTCTTTCCCTAATGCGTCTGTCAATCTTGATTGCTAGAGACATAAGAGCTTCTAATGTGTCTGGGATGTCTAATCTAGCCAACTCATCTTTTATTGTTTCTGACAACCATATTTTGAATTGATTTTTTCAATGAGATCTGATTCCATTGAGAATCTCTTTGCCATATCTTAAATTCTGAAATGTATTCCTCAACAGGCCTTTTATGTTGTTTTAAGCCACGCAACTTAGTGTCTGCAGTAAGTTGCCTATGAGGGTTGTCATACAAGTCAGACATGGCCTTGAAAAAATCATCTATTGAGTTCAGAATAGGATCATCATTTTCTAAGAACATATCCACCCAAAGTCTGGGTTCACCTTTTAGAAAGGATATTACAGTAAGGACTTTTATGCGGTCATTGTGAAATGTTTTAGGCTTGAGGGTAAGGAATAATTTACAGGCGTTGTCAAACTGTCTATAAGTTTTTCTATACCCAAAAAATTTGTCAGGTGGTGAAATTGGGGGGTCAGGATTACTACTGTCAGAGGGTTTAACTACACTTAGCCCTTCTTTTATTATATTACTGATTGTGAGGTTTTCTACCTGAAGCTCTCTCAATCCCTGACTTAACTGATCAACTTTGTTGGATAAGTCCATGAAATGGTTAACTCACACTGATATTTTTGTGAGGAAAATAAGGTAACGTAAAAGTCACAGATAGTTCCTTTTAATAAACCAGGTAAGTGTGTTCCTTTAAGGAAAAGTTGTTAGCTAACAAAAGCAAAAATAAATCAAGCAAAGTAAGGTGCAGCTTACCGAAGATAATGGATTAATCCTATTAAAGGACCAGTCAACACATTAGATTTGCATAATCAACAAATGCAAGATAACAAGACAATGCAATAGCACTTAGTCTGAACTTCAAATGAATAGTAGATTTTTTTAAAACAAATTTCAAAGTTATGTATATTTCCACTCCCCTTGTACCATGTCATAGCAATCAGCCAATCACAAATGCATATAAGTATAGTCTGTGAATTCTTGCACATGCTCAGTAGGATCTGGTGACTCAAAAAAAATCATTTTTTTTAATGGAAGTAAATTGGAAATTGTTTAAAATTGCATGCTGTATCGGAATCATGAAAGTTCGATTTAACCTGAGTGTCCCTTTAAGGCCTTCCAAAAAGTTAGTAGCACGCTGTGCTGGAGAACACACTGGTGAACTGTGCTGGAGATTCAGGCTGGGGCGACAAACTGTCGGGTCGCGCTGTAGACTCAAGCTGGAGGAACACGCTGAGGAGTCAAGCTGCTGGATGACGGCACAGAGGAGTGACGTCACATCAGGGACGCAGAGACTAATCCGTAGTGTGTGAAGCAGCTGTGAAACGATTCCAGTTAGTAACAGAATAGGAGGAAAGGATTCCACTTCTCTGGTAATATATTCAGGTGGCTAGAGGAAAGCAAGATCAAGGTTTAATAATATGAGCAGGTCGATAGGAACTCAATAGCATAAGACTTAGAGGCATGTAGATGTGAAGCTGGTTACTTCAATACAAAGCAATGATATGAAGTATCTAGCAGAATATATAGGGAAAGTAGCAAAGAAGAACCTCCCCTTAAAGGAACAGTATATTACAGTATTAGAGGGCATGGATATGGAGAGAAGAATGAGAGAGAAGAGAGTGTTATAGAGCATGGGTGCGGAGAGGAGGATGAGAGAGAAGAGAGTATTAGAGGGCATAAGTGTGCAGGGGGGATTAGAGAGAAAAGAGTGTTAGATGGCTACACAGATGGGTACACACAGGCGGATGAGTGTCAGGATATCTCACTCCTTAGGCCAACCCACTCTACCTTTAAATCCCCTGCGCACCCTCATACAGGTGCTTAGTAGTTTGTTAGTTGATGCTATCGCTAGCTCATTCACTGAGCTCTCCCAACTTTAGGAGTATTTTTGCTCACAAGCTTGATTTTCTGAGGATTCATTTTCCGTTCCTGGGATTTACTACAGCTTCAACTCAAGAACTTATTAATAAGGCTAACTAGCATTCTGGAGTCGACTTCTTACTAGCTTTCTCTCAGCTTCCTCATTATCTTTCACAGCAAGTATTCAGCAACTTTCCCTGCTATGTGAACTTGGCAAGTAGTAAACTAATCCGGATTATTGCCACTGTTACTACAAATCAGACCAGAGCCACCTAACATCGCATCGCTGCCACAACTACTTCAGCAGACCGCCACAATACCTATTACAAAATACAGGACACAGCGGCAACCCGGATTCTTTCAATCAGCTGTTTGGAAGACAGTCCGATACCAGCATGACATTCCACTATATCTTACCTCATCAAGCCAGCCCGTCACGCAGTTGTGTTTGTTCATAGCCATTCTCCATCATTACAGCAGGCTCAAAGCTGAACGATTCTCTCCTCTTTGCATTGCATACAGTTCCGTAGACCGGACTTTAGCTCCACACCCCTATTGACGTCTCACGGACTGGCTAACCACACCCTTCTACTGTCAGCTAATGCAAAGACAAGCAAGGTGTACTGCATTAACCACCAACTCCTGTGAGCACTTACGGTTGGTAACTTTGTATATAATAAATGCAGTAATTCACAGATGACTTTACGATTCAGCTGAAACATAGTAGCAATTGGTTCTGCGGCTGAGATCCAAAATAAATTGACCATACATTACATAATACTAAGCCATCCTTATGGATGCAGTGGAACTACCCCAGATTGTCTACAACCTGTTCCAAAAAGTTGATCAATTGGGGCAAGGTCTCAGGGATCTACAGGTTGAAAATCAATCTCAACATAATGAACCTGATCCCACACCTGAGCCACACGTCTCTCTACCTGACACTTTCTCAGGAGGCAGAAAGATGTACAGGCAGTTCAAAAATTCCTGTAACCTCCTATTTAACCTACAACCAAAAACATATAATGCTGCCAGAGTAAAGGTACTAACCCTAATTTCCTTCCTCAGAGGTAAGCCAAGGGTGTTGGCAGATACATTCTATGAGAAAAATGACCCCATACTTGGATCCCTGGATTACTTTTTCGGAACTATGGATGAGTTATATCAGGATACCAACTTATAGATGACAGCAAAGGCCAATATGAGAAGCCTGAGGCAAGACAGGCGCCCCATAGAAGAATATATTACAGACTTTAAGCAATGCGCACCGACTCTCAGTGGAATGCTATAGCCCTGATAAATCAATTCAGGCTAGGTCTCTCAGACTCAATAAAAGATGAATTAGCCCACACATAACTACCCAAGACACTAGAGGCTCTAATGAGGTTTGTTATTCAAATTGACTCAGACTCAGGGAATAAAAGACCGAACGGTATACCACAGAAATGTCATCAGGGGCCCACTGACTGCTGAGGAGAGGAGCCGTAGAAGGATCAAGCCATTGTGCATGTACTGAACCAACTTTTCGCACACTGTTAAGGATTGCCTGACCCTCCTGAAGTCTAAGAAAAGTAAGTGTCAAACTATACACTGATCTCAACCAATTGATGTCAAATCTACTTACTGTCATATCTCTTTACTTTTACAGTGGGATCAAAACGTACTGACTTCCAGAGCTGTGTTTGTTTTCCCAACAGCTAAGTTGTAATTTGGCCCATCTGGATTCTTCATCTTTACATCCATAACAGAGACATCTTGCACATTAAGCTGGTCTCTGATCACAGAAAATTTCAGTAAACCGATGTGTATTCCATTAATAAGGACCACAGTATGTAGTTTCCATAAGCTCCGGGAGTCCACGATAGCCTCAGCAGTCAGTCTTCTACCAACATGACATTCTGCTATATCTTACCTCATCAAGCCAGCCCATCACGCAGTTGTGTTTGTTTGCAGCCATTTTCCATCATGCCAGCAGGCTCCCAGCTGAACGATTCTCTCCTCTCTGCATTGCATACAGTTCCGTAGACCGGACTTAAGCTCCGCCCCCCTACTGACATCTCACGGACTGGCAAACCACCCCCTTCTACTCTCAGCTGATGCAAAGACAAGTAAAGTGTACTGCATTAACCACCAGCACTTACGGGTTGGTAACTTTGTATATAATAAACGCAGTAATTCACAGATGGCTTTACGATTCTGCTGAAACATAGTAGCAATTGGGTCATAGTGAAACAAAACAAATCCTTTCTAAAGACTTATAGTACAGTATTTTGCTAAAGCTACCATTACCTTATTCTCGGTTTGTAGTTCAGTTAGACCTTGTGCAAGTAATTCAACCTTTTGGTTAAGGGTGCCAATTTCATTGGACATTTGTGCAGGATCCATAATAATTATAAGGCTTGATTATTCTGCAATATCCCTAAATCCCTTCTTTAGGAAAATTGTATGAGTGTAGGTATTCCTATTTATACAATTCTCAATGAGCAATGAGAATTGATACCTCTTAGGAATATCAATTGTAAATAATAAGAGCTGGTGTGAGATTGGAGTCACAAGTAATAAGGTGATATGTACTTGGACAGATTGTACTCACAAAATGGTGAAATAGATACTATTGTCTCAGAGTTATTTCTAACATAGGAATTTTCCTTCCTCTCAAAGATATTAGTAATTAGTTTTGAGTCTTTGTTAGAATCTGTTTTTTGGGTAAAGTGATGAAGCAAATATGATTGAACTTAAATTCAGTATGTAATATATCTCTGAGATTATTTGAATCTTTATGAGTAATAGTACTGTTCAGGTGTAAGTTTTGTATGGAGACCGTTGTTACAAAAAGAGATACAGCCTGGTTGACACTGTTTATAAACAAATGAGGTTATCAGTCCTTTGTTAGTTCCGGTGTTAATAAAGTCAGTTTTTGAGAATGCAAACAATTGATCCTTAGTTAGTGACAATATAAAGAGTAAATGATACTTGCGGTTTCCTTGAAATGATCTGGTAGCGTTGTAGCGCTAAACGTCTCCGGTGTATGCTTAATATCCCTGCTGTGAGCTGTGTTTGGTCAGGCAGCTTGTCGGGTGTTCCGTCTGCACACGCTGTAAGTGATGACGTCAGTGAAAGCCGAGATCTCCGGTTTGATAGAGAGAAACTTCTTGCTTATACTTTTGCACACAAGCGGTCTGATTATGCTTATGTTAAAAGGACTCAGAGTTAGATTGAACAAATATTATTTAGTAAGTTTAGGTTTTATCCAGGACTTAGGAGTATGGTATCTGAAAGTTTCAGTGAGACGTGGATACCACACACTTGCAATAATCAAGCAATTGTATATTGCTTGAGTCCCTCCTTAAATAGGTGTTCCGGTTTTCAGCAGAGGTAGTCTTAAAGGGGCAGGTTATAACAATAGGATATGTCTTAAAGGGACATAGAATATGACAGATCCCCCCACTCAGGATGCCCTTCACCGTTCCGCAATCCCAGGTTTATTCGGGGATATTTGGCATGAAAATCAGAAAGAAGACGTGGAGCGTGAACATCAGAGTAAGGAACCCAGGAATCTTCCTCCGGACCATAGCCTTTCCAGTGTACCAAATATTCAACTCTTCTCCACCGTACACGGGAGTCAAGGATTTCTTCTATTTCGTAATCCGATTGATCTGGTTTGGTTAAATCAGGGAGATTTGCATTGCTGACTTGTCCAGTTTCTCTGCCAAGATAGGGTTTCAATAGAGACACATGGAAGGACGGATGTATCCTCATTGCATTAGGAAGTTTCAGTGTAACAGCATTAGGATTAATGACCTTTATGATTGTATAGGGACCAATGAATTGATTTGCTAGTTTTTTACAAGGTACTGTGAGTTTAAGGTTTTTTGTGGAGAGTAGAACACGATCTCCTACCTTGAATGTAGGAGGAGTACACCTTTTGGTATCGAAGTATTTCTTTTGTGTGGCTTTGGCTTCTTCTAGATGTCTTCTTAGAAGAGTAAGTGAGGAATTAATGTTTTGGGTGTAATCCGATACAGTGGGGTTGATGGATACAAGGTCTCTACCTGGAAGAGACTTTGGATGGTATCCGTAGGTGGCATAGAAAGGTGAGGTTCGTGTGGAGGAATTCATAGAGTTATTATATGCGAATTCCGCAAGTGGTAACCAATCCACCCAATCTTCTTGGAGATGGGAGATATAACATCGAAGATATTGTTCCAGTGTTTGGTTGGTACGTTCAGTCAATCCATTGGATTGAGGGTGGAATGCAGTAGTAAATCTTGATGAAATTTGAAAAATTCGACACAATTCTTTCCAGAATCTGGAGGTGAATTGGGTGCCTCGATCTGACACAATGGAAGTGGGTAATCCATGAAGTTTCACGATTTGTGAAATGAATATCTTAGCAGTGGTGATGGCAGTAGGTAGAGATTTTAATGGTACAAAATGAGCTAATTTGGTGAGATGATCTACCACCACTAGAATGGTTGTAAACTGGTTAGAGGGTGGTAAGTCAACGATGAAGTCCATGGCTATCATACTCCATGGAATCTCAGGGATTGGTAATGGACACATAAGCCCAAATGGTTTATGGTGGTCTTTTTTGTTTCTTGCACAAGTGTTACATTTCGTCACAAATTCCACTACATCTTGTTTTAGATGTGGCCACCAGAAAGTTCTTTGAAGGAGTTCCACGGTTTTTGTAATGCCAGGATGTCCGGAGAGGGGTGAGTCATGGTAATGTTGTAGGAGTTCCTGGCGTAGTGATGCTGGGATGTAGGTTTTACCTTTATATAAGTATTATCCAGATTTTTTGTCTTGTTCACAATATGAAGGAATTTCTGTGTCTGCGTTTAAAGCTGATAATATATCTGAGAGTAGAGTAGTTGCAGAAGCTACAATTTTGTGGGGAGGAATGAGATATTTTTTCTCAGAATCTTCAGTGATTGGTACAAGTGATCTGGAGAGAGCATCGGCCTTTATATTATTTGATCCGGGTCGATACGTAATAAGAAAATCGAATCGGTCGAGGAATAGCGCCCATCTGACCTGTCTTGATGAAAGTGTTTTATTATTCCTAAGATATTGAAGGTTTTTATGGTCGGTGAAGATGTAGAATGGTTTAGAAGTGCCCTCAAGTAAATGCCTCCAATGTTCCAGAGCACATTTTATTGCTAACAGTTCTTTGTCTCCCACAGAATAGTTTTGTTCAGCATTTGTGAGTGTTCTTGAATAATAAGCAACAGGATGTAGGTTTGGATTATTCAAGCTTTGTTGGGAGAGAACAGCTCCAATTCCAGTATTGGATGCATCAACCTCTACTGTGTACTGGTAGTCGGGATGTGGAAGCTGTAATATTGGAGCTGTTGAGAACTTCCTTTTTAAAAGTTGAAAAGCATTTTGAGCTTCTTTGTTCCATGAAAATCTTTGGTTACCTGTTAGTCTTGTTAATGGTTTGACAACTGTGGAGAAGTTTTTTATAAATCGTCTGTAAAAGTTCGCAAACCCCAAAAATCGTTGTAAAGACTTTACAGAAGTGGGTATTGTCCAGTTGATTATGGCAGATACCTTCTCTGGGTCCATAGTTATACCAGTAGGTGAGATTATATAACCTAGAAATTTTATAGTCTTTACATGGAAGCAACACTTCTCCATCTTAGCGTATAATTGGTGTTCCCTCAATCTAGCTAAGACCCACCTAACGTGTTTTACATGTTCGGTTAGGTTACGAGAGTAAATTAAAATGTCGTCCAAGTATATGACTACGCACACATCCAAGAGATCTTTAAAAATATCATTTATAAAATATTGGAATGTGGCTGGAGCATTTGTGAGGCCGAAAGGCATGACATTATATTGGAATAACCCATAACGGGTCCTAAATGGAGTGCTGGGTTTTTCATAATGTGTAACATAATGTTTTCTTCCATATGCTTCAGGGTGTTGTCTTTCCAACTTCCTTTCCCTGTAGCGGCGGTCCATTGAGATACAAACTTTTATTAAAGCATCTAAGGTTTCGGGTAACTCTATCCTGGAGAGTTCATCTTTGAGGTGTTCTGATAGCCCCAGCCTGAATTGATTTTTCAAGCTAATTACATTCCATTCGGAGTCGGTAGCCCAGAGTTGGAATTCGGCTATGTAGTCTTCTACCGCTCTTTTACCCTGTTTTAAGGATCTCAGGGCTTGTTCAGCGGTGCTTTGTTTGTTGGTATCCTCATATAGGGTAGACATAGCTGTGAAAAAATTGTCTAATGAATCTAATATAGGATCCCCAGACTCGAAGAATCGATCTGCCCATGCTCTGGGTTCCCCACTCAGATACGAAATAGTAGTACAGACCTTAATTCTCTCAGTACTGTATGTTTTAGGTTTCATGTTAAATAATAACATACATGAATTCTTAAATTCTCGGTATTTAGAACGAACCCCTGAAAATGGATGAGGTGGGTTAATTTGGGGTTCAGGATGATCAGTAGATTTCTGTGTAAAGTAATCATTCATCAAACGTTTGAGAGTGTTATTCTCGGTTTGTAGTTCAGTTAGACCTTGTGCAAGTAATTCAACCTTTTGGTTAAGGGTGCCAATTTCATTGGACATTTGTGCAGGATCCATAATAATTATAAGGCTTGATTATTCTGCAATATCCCTAAATCCCTTCTTTAGGAAAATTGTATGAGTGTAGGTATTCCTATTTATACAATTCTCAATGAGCAATGAGAATTGATACCTCTTAGGAATATCAATTGTAAATAATAAGAGCTGATGTGAGATTGGAGTCACAAGTAATAAGGTGATATGTACTTGGACAGATTGTACTCACAAAATGGTGAAATAGATACTATTGTCTCAGAGTTATTTCTAACATAGGAATTTTCCTTCCTCTCACAGATATTAGTAATTAGTTTTGAGTCTTTGTTAGAATCTGTTTTTTGGGTAAAGTGATGAAGCAAATATGATTGAACTTAAATTCAGTATGTAATATATCTGTGAGATTATTTGAATCTTTATGAGTAATAGTACTGTTCAGGTGTAAGTTTTGTATGGAGACCGTTGTTACAAAAAGAGATACAGCCTGGTTGACACTGTTTATAAACAAATGAGGTTATCAGTCCTTTGTTAGTTCCGGTGTTAATAAAGTCAGTTTTTGAGAATGCAAACAATTGATCCTTAGTTAGTGACAATATAAAGAGTAAATGATACTTGCGGTTTCCTTGAAATGATCTGGTAGCGTTGTAGCGCTAAACGTCTCCGGTGTATGCTTAATATCCCTGCTGTGAGCTGTGTTTGGTCAGGCAGCTTGTCGGGTGTTCTGTCTGCACACGCTGTAAGTGATGACGTCAGTGAAAGCCGAGATCTCCGGTTTGATAGAGAGAAACTTCTTGCTTATACTTTTGCACACAAGCGGTCTGATTATGCTTATGTTAAAAGCTGTAAAAGGATTGTTAAGAGGTAGGTGTTGACTCAGAGTTAGATTGAACAAATATTATTTAGTAAGTATAGGTTTTATCCAGGACTTAGGAGTATGGTATCTGAAAGTTTCAGTGAGACGTGGATACCACACACTTGCAATAATCAAGCAATTGTATATTGCTTGAGTCCCTCCTTAAATAGGTGTTCCGGTTTTCAGCAGAGGTAGTCTTAAAGGGGCAGGTTATAACAATAGGATATGTCTTAAAGGGACATAGAATATGACAGATCCCCCCACTCAGGATGCCCTTCACCGTTCCGCAATCCCAGGTTTATTCGGGTATTTGGCATGAAAATCAGAAAGAAGACGTGGAGCGTGAACATCAGAGTAAGGAACCCAGGAATCTTCCTCCGGACCATAGCCTTTCCAGTGTACCAAATATTCAACTCTTCTCCACCGTAGACGGGAGTCAAGGATTTCTTCTATTTCGTAATCCGATTGATCTGGTTTGGTTATATCAGGGAGATTTGCATTGCTGACTTGTCCATTTTCTCTTCCAAGATAGGGTTTCAATAGAGACACATGGAAGGACAGATGTATCCTCATTGCATTAGGAAGTTTCAGTGTAACAGCATTAGGATTAATGACCTTTATGATTGTATAGGGACCAATGAATTGATTTGCTAGTTTTTTACAAGGTACTGTGAGTTTAAGGTTTTTTGTGGAGAGTAGAACATGATCTCCTACCTTGAATGTAGGAGGAGTACACCTTTTGGTATCGAAGTATTTCTTTTGTGTGGCTTTGGCTTCTTCTAGATGTCTTCTTAGAAGAGTAAGTGAGGAATTAATGTTTTGGGTGTAATCCGATACAGTGGGGTTGATGGATACAAGGTCTCTACCTGGAAGAGACTTTGGATGGTATCCGTAGGTGGCATAGAAAGGTGAGGTTCGTGTGGAGGAATTCATAGAGTTATTATATGCGAATTCCGCAAGTGGTAACCAATCCACCCAATCTTCTTGGAGATGGGAGATATAACATCGAAGATATTGTTCCAGTGTTTGGTTGGTACGTTCAGTCAATCCATTGGATTGAGGGTGGAATGCAGTAGTAAATCTTGATGAAATTTGAAAAATTCGACACAATTCTTTCCAGAATCTGGAGGTGAATTGGGTGCCTCGATCTGACACAATGGAAGTGGGTAATCCATGAAGTTTCACGATTTGTGAAATGAATATCTTAGCAGTGGTGATGGCAGTAGGTAGAGATTTTAATGGTACAAAATGAGCTAATTTGGTGAGATGATCTACCACCACTAGAATGGTTGTAAACTAGTTAGAGGGTGGTAAGTCAACGATGAAGTCCATGGCTATCATACTCCATGGAATCTCAGGGATTGGTAATGGACACATAAGCCCAAATGGTTTATGGTGGTCTTTTTTGTTTCTTGCACAAGTGTTACATTTCATCACAAATTCCACTACATCTTGTTTTAGATGTGGCCACCAGAAAGTTCTTTGAAGGAGTTCCACGGTTTTTGTAATGCCAGGATGTCCGGAGAGGGGTGAGTCATGGTAATGTTGTAGGAGTTCCTGGCGTAGTGATGCTGGGATGTAGGTTTTACCTTTATATAAGTATAATCCAGATTTTTTGTCTTGTTCACAATATGAAGGAATTTCTGTGTCTGCGTTTAAAGCTGATAATATATCTGAGAGTAGAGTAGTTGCAGAAGCTACAATTTTGTGGGGAGGAATGAGATATTTTTTCTCAGAATCTTCAGTGATTGGTACAAGTGATCTGGAGAGAGCATCGGCCTTTATATTATTTGATCCGGGTCGATACGTAATAAGAAAATCGAATCGGTCGAGGAATAGCGCCCATCTGACCTGTCTTGATGAAAGTGTTTTATTATTCCTAAGATATTGAAGGTTTTTATGGTCGGTGAAGATGTAGAATGGTTTAGAAGTGCCCTCAAGTAAATGCCTCCAATGTTCCAGAGCACATTTTATTGCTAACAGTTCTTTGTCTCCCACAGAATAGTTTTGTTCAGCATTTGTGAGTGTTCTTGAATAATAAGCAACAGGATGTAGGTTTGGATTATTCAAGCTTTGTTGGGAGAGAACAGCTCCAATTCCAGTATTGGATGCATCAACCTCTACTGTGTACTGGTAGTAGGGATGTGGAAGCTGTAATATTGGAGCTGTTGAGAACTTCCTTTTTAAAAGTTGAAAAGCATTTTGAGCTTCTTTGTTCCATGAAAATCTTTGGTTACCTGTTAGTCTTGTTAATGGTTTGACAACTGTGGAGAAGTTTTTTATAAATCGTCTGTAAAAGTTCGCAAACCCCAAAAATCGTTGTAAAGACTTTACAGAAGTGGGTATTGTCCAGTTGATTATGGCAGATACCTTCTCTGGGTCCATAGTTATACCAGTAGGTGAGATTATATAACCTAGAAATTTTATAGTCTTTACATGGAAGCAACACTTCTCCATCTTAGCGTATAATTGGTGTTCCCACAATCTAGCTAAGACCCACCTAACGTGTTTTACATGTTCGGTTAGGTTACGAGAGTAAATTAAAATGTCGTCCAAGTATATGACTACGCACACATCCAAGAGATCTTTAAAAATATCATTTATAAAATATTGGAATGTGGCTGGAGCATTTGTGAGGCCGAAAGGCATGACATTATATTGGAATAACCCATAACGGGTCCTAAATGGAGTGCTGGGTTTTTCATAATGTGTAACATAATGTTTTCTTCCATATGCTTCAGGGTGTTGTCTTTCCAACTTCCTTTCCCTGTAGCGGCGGTCCATTGAGATACAAACTTTTATTAAAGCATCTAAGGTTTCGGGTAACTCTATCCTGGAGAGTTCATCTTTGAGGTGTTCTGATAGCCCCAGCCTGAATTGATTTTTCAAGCTAATTACATTCCATTCGGAGTCGGTAGCCCAGAGTTGGAATTCGGCTATGTAGTCTTCTACCGCTCTTTTACCCTGTTTTAAGGATCTCAGGGCTTGTTCAGCGGTGCTTTGTTTGTTGGTATCCTCATATAGGGTAGACATAGCTGTGAAAAAATTGTCTAATGAATCTAATATAGGATCCCCAGACTCGAAGAATCGATCTGCCCATGCTCTGGGTTCCCCACTCAGATACGAAATAGTAGTACAGACCTTAATTCTCTCAGTACTGTATGTTTTAGGTTTCATGTTAAATAATAACATACATGAATTCTTAAATTCTCGGTATTTAGAACGAACCCCTGAAAATGGATGAGGTGGGTTAATTTGGGGTTCAGGATGATCAGTAGATTTCTGTGTAAAGTAATCATTCATCAAACGTTTGAGAGTGTTATTCTCGGTTTGTAGTTCAGTTAGACCTTGTGCAAGTAATTCAACCTTTTGGTTAAGGGTGCCAATTTCATTGGACATTTGTGCAGGATCCATAATAATTATAAGGCTTGATTATTCTGCAATATCCCTAAATCCCTTCTTTAGGAAAATTGTATGAGTGTAGGTATTCCTATTTATACAATTCTCAATGAGCAATGAGAATTGATACCTCTTAGGAATATCAATTGTAAATAATAAGAGCTGATGTGAGATTGGAGTCACAAGTAATAAGGTGATATGTACTTGGACAGATTGTACTCACAAAATGGTGAAATAGATACTATTGTCTCAGAGTTATTTCTAACATAGGAATTTTCCTTCCTCTCACAGATATTAGTAATTAGTTTTGAGTCTTTGTTAGAATCTGTTTTTTGGGTAAAGTGATGAAGCAAATATGATTGAACTTAAATTCAGTATGTAATATATCTGTGAGATTATTTGAATCTTTATGAGTAATAGTACTGTTCAGGTGTAAGTTTTGTATGGAGACCGTTGTTACAAAAAGAGATACAGCCTGGTTGACACTGTTTATAAACAAATGAGGTTATCAGTCCTTTATTAGTTCCGGTGTTAATAAAGTCAGTTTTTGAGAATGCAAACAATTGATCCTTAGTTAGTGACAATATAAAGAGTAAATGATACTTGCGGTTTCCTTGAAATGATCTGGTAGCGTTGTAGCACTAAACGTCTCCGGTGTATGCTTAATATCCCTGCTGTGAGCTGTGTTTGGTCAGGCAGCTTGTCGGGTGTTCCGTCTGCACACGCTGTAAGTGATGACGTCAGTGAAAGCCGAGATCTCCGGTTTGATAGAGAGAAACTTCTTGCTTATACTTTTGCACACAAGCGGTCTGATTATGCTTATGTTAAAAGCTGTAAAAGGATTGTTAAGAGGTAGGTGTTGACTCAGAGTTAGATTGAACAAATATTATTTAGTAAGTATAGGTTTTATCCAGGACTTAGGAGTATGGTATCTGAAAGTTTCAGTGAGACGTGGATACCACACACTTGCAATAATCAAGCAATTGTATATTGCTTGAGTCCCTCCTTAAATAGGTGTTCTGGTTTTCAGCAGAGGTAGTCTTAAAGGGGCAGGTTATAACAATAGGATATGTCTTAAAGGGACATAGAATATGACAGATCCCCCCACTCAGGATGCCCTTCACCGTTCCGCAATCCCAGGTTTATTCGGGTATTTGGCATGAAAATCAGAAAGAAGACGTGGAGCGTGAACATCAGAGTAAGGAACCCAGGAATCTTCCTCCGGACCATAGCCTTTCCAGTGTACCAAATATTCAACTCTTCTCCACCGTACACGGGAGTCAAGGATTTCTTCTATTTCGTAATCCGATTGATCTGGTTTGGTTATATCAGGGAGATTTGCATTGCTGACTTGTCCATTTTCTCTTCCAAGATAGGGTTTCAATAGAGACACATGGAAGGACGGATGTATCCTCATTGCATTAGGAAGTTTCAGTGTAACAGCATTAGGATTAATGACCTTTATGATTGTATAGGGACCAATGAATTGATTTGCTAGTTTTTTACAAGGTACTGTGAGTTTAAGGTTTTTTGT
Organism: Bombina bombina; assembly: GCF_027579735.1. NCBI lineage: Eukaryota > Metazoa > Chordata > Amphibia > Anura > Bombinatoridae > Bombina > Bombina bombina. The sequence goes on along the minus strand of NC_069504.1, from coordinate 969,712,286 downwards.
GGAGAGTAGAACACGATCTCCTACCTTGAATGTAGGAGGAGTACACCTTTTGGTATCGAAGTATTTCTTTTGTGTGGCTTTGGCTTCTTCTAGATGTCTTCTTAGAAGAGTAAGTGAGGAATTAATGTTTTGGGTGTAATCCGATACAGTGGGGTTGATGGATACAAGGTCTCTACCTGGAAGAGACTTTGGATGGTATCCGTAGATGGCATAGAAAGGTGAGGTTCGTGTGGAGGAATTCATAGAGTTATTATATGCGAATTCCGCAAGTGGTAACCAATCCACCCAATCTTCTTGGAGATGGGAGATATAACATCGAAGATATTGTTCCAGTGTTTGGTTGGTACGTTCAGTCAATCCATTGGATTGAGGGTGGAATGCAGTAGTAAATCTTGATGAAATTTGAAAAATTCGACACAATTCTTTCCAGAATCTGGAGGTGAATTGGGTGCCTCGATCTGACACAATGGAAGTGGGTAATCCATGAAGTTTCACGATTTGTGAAATGAATATCTTAGCAGTGGTGATGGCAGTAGGTAGAGATTTTAATGGTACAAAATGAGCTAATTTGGTGAGATGATCTACCACCACTAGAATGGTTGTAAACTGGTTAGAGGGTGGTAAGTCAACGATGAAGTCCATGGCTATCATACTCCATGGAATCTCAGGGATTGGTAATGGACACATACGCCCAAATGGTTTATGGTGGTCTTTTTTGTTTCTTGCACAAGTGTTACATTTCGTCACAAATTCCACTACATCTTGTTTTAGATGTGGCCACCAGAAAGTTCTTTGAAGGAGTTCCACGGTTTTTGTAATGACAGGATGTCCGGAGAGGGGTGAGTCATGGTAATGTTGTAGGAGTTCCTGGCGTAGTGATGCTGGGATGTAGGTTTTACCTTTATATAAGTATAATCCAGATTTTTTGTCTTGTTCACAATATGAAGGAATTTCTGTGTCTGCGTTTAAAGCTGATAATATATCTGAGAGTAGAGTAGTTGCAGAAGCTACAATTTTGTGGGGAGGAATGAGATATTTTTTCTCAGAATCTTCAGTGATTGGTACAAGTGATCTGGAGAGAGCATCGGCCTTTATATTATTTGATCCGGGTCGATACGTAATAAGAAAATCGAATCGGTCGAGGAATAGTGCCCATCTGACCTGTCTTGATGAAAGTGTTTTATTATTCCTAAGATATTGAAGGTTTTTATGGTCGGTGAAGGTGTAGAATGGTTTAGAAGTGCCCTCAAGTAAATGCCTCCAATGTTCCAGAGCACATTTTATTGCTAACAGTTCTTTGTCTCCCACAGAATAGTTTTGTTCAGCATTTGTGAGTGTTCTTGAATAATAAGCAACAGGATGTAGGTTTGGATTATTCAAGCTTTGTTGGGAGAGAACAGCTCCAATTCCAGTATTGGATGCATCAACCTCTACTGTGTACTGGTAGTCGGGATGTGGAAGCTGTAATATTGGAGCTGTTGAGAACTTCCTTTTTAAAAGTTGAAAAGCATTTTGAGCTTCTTTGTTCCATGAAAATCTTTGGTTACCTGTTAGTCTTGTTAATGGTTTGACAACTGTGGAGAAGTTTTTTATAAATCGTCTGTAAAAGTTCGCAAACCCCAAAAATCGTTGTAAAGACTTTACAGAAGTGGGTATTGTCCAGTTGATTATGGCAGATACCTTCTCTGGGTCCATAGTTATACCAGTAGGTGAGATTATATAACCTAGAAATTTTATAGTCTTTACATGGAAGCAACACTTCTCCATCTTAGCGTATAATTGGTGTTCCCTCAATCTAGCTAAGACCCACCTAACGTGTTTTACATGTTCGGTTAGGTTACGAGAGTAAATTAAAATGTCGTCCAAGTATATGACTACGCACACATCCAAGAGATCTTTAAAAATATCATTTATAAAATATTGGAATGTGGCTGGAGCATTTGTGAGGCCGAAAGGCATGACATTATATTGGAATAACCCATAACGAGTCCTAAATGGAGTGCTGGGTTTTTCATAATGTGTAACATAATGTTTTCTTCCATATGCTTCAGGGTGTTGTCTTTCCAACTTCCTTTCCCTGTAGCGGCGGTCCATTGAGATACAAACTTTTATTAAAGCATCTAAGGTTTCGGGTAACTCTATCCTGGAGAGTTCATCTTTGAGGTGTTCTGATAGCCCCAGCCTGAATTGATTTTTCAAGCTAATTACATTCCATTCGGAGTCGGTAGCCCAGAGTTGGAATTCGGCTATGTAGTCTTCTACCGCTCTTTTACCCTGTTTTAAGGATCTCAGGGCTTGTTCAGCGGTGCTTTGTTTGTTGGTATCCTCATATAGGGTAGACATAGCTGTGAAAAAATTGTCTAATGAATCTAATATAGGATCCCCAGACTCGAAGAATCGATCTGCCCATGCTCTGGGTTCCCCACTCAGATACGAAATAGTAGTACAGACCTTAATTCTCTCAGTACTGTATGTTTTAGGTTTCATGTTAAATAATAACATACATGAATTCTTAAATTCTCGGTATTTAGAACGAACCCCTGAAAATGGATGAGGTGGGTTAATTTGGGGTTCAGGATGATCAGTAGATTTCTGTGTAAAGTAATCATTCATCAAACATTTGAGAGTGTTATTCTCGGTTTGTAGTTCAGTTAGACCTTGTGCAAGTAATTCAACCTTTTGGTTAAGGGTGCCAATTTCATTGGACATTTGTGCAGGATCCATAATAATTATAAGGCTTGATTATTCTGCAATATCCCTAAATCCCTTCTTTAGGAAAATTGTATGAGTGTAGGTATTCCTATTTATACAATTCTCAATGAGCAATGAGAATTGATACCTCTTAGGAATATCAATTGTAAATAATAAGAGCTGATGTGAGATTGGAGTCACAAGTAATAAGGTGATATGTACTTGGACAGATTGTACTCACAAAATGGTGAAATAGATACTATTGTCTCAGAGTTATTTCTAACATAGGAATTTTCCTTCCTCTCACAGATATTAGTAATTAGTTTTGAGTCTTTGTTAGAATCTGTTTTTTGGGTAAAGTGATGAAGCAAATATGATTGAACTTAAATTCAGTATGTAATATATCTGTGAGATTATTTGAATCTTTATGAGTAATAGTACTGTTCAGGTGTAAGTTTTGTATGGAGACCGTTGTTACAAAAAGAGATACAGCCTGGTTGACACTGTTTATAAACAAATGAGGTTATCAGTCCTTTGTTAGTTCCGGTGTTAATAAAGTCAGTTTTTGAGAATGCAAACAATTGATCCTTAGTTAGTGACAATATAAAGAGTAAATGATACTTGCGGTTTCCTTGAAATGATCTGGTAGCGTTGTAGCGCTAAACGTCTCCGGTGTATGCTTAATATCCCTGCTGTGAGCTGTGTTTGGTCAGGCAGCTTGTCGGGTGTTCCGTCTGCACACGCTGTAAGTGATGACGTCAGTGAAAGCCGAGATCTCCGGTTTGATAGAGAGAAACTTCTTGCTTATACTTTTGCACACAAGCGGTCTGATTATGCTTATGTTAAAAGCTGTAAAAGGATTGTTAAGAGGTAGGTGTTGACTCAGAGTTAGATTGAACAAATATTATTTAGTAAGTATAGGTTTTATCCAGGACTTAGGAGTATGGTATCTGAAAGTTTCAGTGAGACGTGGATACCACACACTTGCAATAATCAAGCAATTGTATATTGCTTGAGTCCCTCCTTAAATAGGTGTTCCGGTTTTCAGCAGAGGTAGTCTTAAAGGGGCAGGTTATAACAATAGGATATGTCTTAAAGGGACATAGAATATGACATATATATATATATATATATATGTATATACATAGTTGCAGAAGTGTATGGCACTCACTAAATAAGTTCAGCTACCTGGTGCTCTCACTGGGAAGATACAGACAGTAGAACAGCAATGAATCCCACGGACGGGCTCTGTGTTGCAGCCAGGATCCAAATGAAGCAGGCACACAGGATTTTTCATAAACACTCCGTTTTATTGGCAGTATTTTAACCAAACGTTTCGGCTCAAACACGAGCCTTTGTCAATGGTGTAGAAAACCAAATGTGAAATACTGGACAAACCCGTTACACACCCACTCTCACAAGGCAAAAATTTTTTGCCGGGTTCACCTTGTGAGAGTAGGTGTGTAACGGATGCATATACTGATTGGTCTGTCACTTGGGCTGGGTGGGTATTTAAGGTGTGGGTTTGTCCAGTATTTCACATTTGGTTTTGTACACCATTGATAAAGGCTCGTGTTTGAGCCGAAACGTTTGGTTAAATTACTGCCAATAAAACAGAGTGTTTATGAAAAATCCTGTGTGCCTGCTTCATTTGGATCCTGGCTGCAACACGGAGCCCGTCCGTGGGATTCATTGCTGTTCTACTGTATATATATACATACATATATAAATAAATATATATATATATATATACATCCACTTACTTGATATTAAAAGACTTTCGCTTATAAAAGACAGCAAATCACAATGATGACAGAGGTAGTGAAGTCCCAAAGGTGTAAGAAGCAGGATCACTTTTACCGAATTGATCCATCGTCTCCCTCTGAGTCGTGCAGTCAATTGCTAACAGTCTAGTGCAACTCAATAGAAACTCTCCTACGCGCTTCATCCATTTTTGTCAAGGAATTGAGAGCACTGCTAACTCACCATTCTATATGTATATATAAAAATAAAATATAGTTTTTACCTTTTAAAATTAAAAAGTAGTGTTGACTTTGTTTTAAAGTGCTATTGAAAATGACAAGGTATTTGACTGGGAAGAGCTCAAAGTGTATGTGTGTATTTGGATTTGTGTATGTCTATATGTAAAGTGATCTCTCATAGAACACAAACATATGTTCCTGTAATATATAAATCATACAAAATCACGTTGTAGAAATAATACTCTTTAATTGTGAGAAAGCTTGTCCCTGATCTTTTCTTTGTTTGGTCTTCCATCCACACATTTAACAAATGCTTCATTTCTTCTATTACTTTATATCTAGTTCTAACAGATCTTGTTGCACTCACCATTGTTCCAGCAAGATAACGTTCTTTAATTTTTTGTGCATTATCGCTGATTGTACGCATTGTGGACCTTTAAAGGGCCACTGTAAGTAAATATTTTCTATGCCTGTTACTAACTAACTACCCCAAATACGCTTTTTATCAATAGCATTTCATTAACATATCTCTACCGTATATCAGAAATCTTATCTGCAAATTTAATTGTTTTCCAAACCCAATCCGTGGGTTTCCTTTGCTCTGTACCAATCCGTTTACAATACCTAGGTTTCAAAATTGGTTTAAGTATTTTGAACACACAGTGCTGAAAATAGTGGGCAGGATAACGTGACATCATCGGCAAATAAAAGATATAACTTTTAGAACGTTATGAAACTCCGTTTTGGAGAAAATATAGGTCAGTAGGTTTTAATTAATGTTTATTAACTTTAATATGTTAGTTGTTTAGCTTAAAAATTATAACAGAAAGTAATCCTTTAAGCCAGTTGCCCAAACAATGTCACATGTTCTTTCATTTCTTTTAAATAATTTTATAATTTTAAGCTTCTCTTCAATAGTTAAAACTTTTCATTTCTTGTCACTAACATACTTGTTACTAACATGCTTATCAAAAGATCATTTTTGGGTATTGTTTTCACAGTGCTTCTCCATTTATATACTTCCAGCACTTCCAAAATATGCCACACCAACAAGCAAGAGGAACAACACCATTGTGTGGATCACTGAATTCCTCCTCTGCGTGCTTCTTGCTTCTTCAGCCAAAAAACCCATATGAACTAATATGATTATAGCGACAACATACCCCTATTTAATTATCGAGTATAAGCCAATTCACATTACAAAAACACAGGTTGTATCAGAACATACTGTATGTTGCAAATATATTCATATACATATTAGTGCTACAGAATCTGTTGGTGCTCTACAAATAACCAATAATATCAATAATACAACATATGCATATACAAATCCCAACACAGACATATGCACCTTTGAGCCCTTCCCAGTCCAGCACCTTGTCATATACCATATCACTTTTAAACACCTTGTATACTTTTATTTCAATAATAATCATACATTTTAAATTTTATATATATTTGAGCAATGTTTAGCGTGACTGTACTATACATTGAAAGGGTGGGCTAAAGAAATGTCAGCTGTGCTAAACGTTCTCTGGTAATTCTTTTTAACCATTGACTTGTAATACCAGGTTGTGCGCTGTATGAGCAATATGGGTTTTTTTCTTGCCACATAATAGTTATTTTTAGTTATTGTAAATAAAATTACTATGAGATGTTTCTTTATTTTTAAGACTAAACAATTAACAGTTCAATTATATTTCACATAACTTTAGGTGAACGTGTTTTGCCCTTGTCTACAATATTTGTTCAATACATTGTAAACATTGTAAAAAGGGATTGTATCAACACATAAAAGAACATATTTATTTAATACTACAGGCTTAATATAGTGCTGATAATTTTCAGTTATTGCTTTGGGAATTATCCTGCATGATTCACATTGCAAATGACCTCTTACCCTCTTTTCATAAAAAAAATGTATTCAAAGAAAAGATACGTTATGATAAGAAAAGGTTACAAACAAATGCAGATATGGTAGCTACAACCCAGTAATCAAATCTGTAAAAACTGTGGTCCAAAATGATGATCTTCCTGGAGTCATTCTGAAGTATTCAATGGCTCCAGAGTAGTCATCAGAAGCCATCCTGAAGTATGCCCACAGGCCAAAATATTTAAATGATATGACTCTAGAGGCATTCACTGGCTGTTCATGCTTCTGAAATAATTAGTAAGGTAATCTGCTAATAATTGTGAAGTCATCACTGTGCACTGCGTGGTTGATATATGTATACCATGTTTTATAAAAGAAAATACATTGGGGCATATTTATCAAGCTCCGAATGGAGCTTGATGCCCCATGTTACCTCGCCAGAAACAGCAGTTATGAAGCAGCGGTCACAAAGACTGCTGCTCCATAAACTTGTCCGCTTGCTCTGAGCAGCCGGACAGACATCGCCGGAAATCAACCCGATCAAGTACGATCGGGTTGATTGACACCCCCTGCTGGTGGCCGCGAGTCTGCAGGGGGCGGTGTTACACCAGCAGCTCTTGTGAGCTGCTGGTGCAATGCTGAATACGGCAAACGTATTGCTCACCGTATTCAGCGATGTCTGTCGGACCTGATCCGCACTGTCGGATCAGGTCCGACAGACCTTGATAAATAGAGGCCACAGGCTTAGATTTCAAGAAAAGTGGGTACTGATAAAGCGATGTGCGTTGTATAGTGCTCATCCTTGCTCAGTCATTAGGTTCATGATTAGGTACGATAATTTGTTAGCTAAAATGTTTAACCAAAACATTTTTACTGCATTTATTAGTTATATAGTGGGCCCTATACTTTCTAAGCGAGACAAAAGTAGCGAGCTCATTGAGCTTTTGGAAAAAATGAATTAAAGGGACAATCTACTACAGAATTTTTATTGTTTAAAAAGATAGATAATCCCTTTATTACCCATTCCCCAGTTCTGTATAACCAACAGGGTTATTTTAATAAACTTTTTACATGTGTGATTACCTTGTATCTAAGCCTCTGCAGACTGACCTCTTATCTCAGTTCTTTTGACAGACTTAAATTTTAGCCACTCAGTGCTGACTCTTAAATAACTCCACGGAAGTGAGCAAAATGTTATCTATATGGCACACATGAACTAGCACTGTCTAACTGTGAAAAACTGTCAAACTTCACTGTGAGGTGGTTTTTAACAGTTTAGCCTACATAGGTTTAGCTTTCAGCAAAGAATACCAAAAGAACAAAGCAAATTTGATGATAAAGGTAATATTGAAAGTTGTTTAAAATCGCATGCCGTATCTGAATCATGAAAGTTTATTTTTGAATAGACTGTCCCTTTAAGTATTATCACTTCCTTTTGTACATGGAAGGTGTATAGCAAATAATTTAAACAAAAAAACGTTTGGCTAAATTACAAGTTGTGTGTAAGGCTGAAAAAGCAGTGTTAACAGGTCCTAATGCTGTTTTTTCCCTACCTCTGCTATTACGAGTCTTGCAGGTTTAGGGGCACCGCACACTTTTTTGGCCTTACCGCAAAGCGACTTACGTAAACTTAAAGTCTTTTTTCTATGGGACTTCCATAGCGCCGGTATTACGAGTCTGTCCTGGGAGGCCAAAAAGTGAGCGGTACACCCTACCTCGTCAAGAATCCTAACGCATTTAAAAGTCAGTAGTTAAGAGTTTTATGGTACAAAGCCGTAACATAAAACTCATAACTAAAGTGCTAAAAAGTACACTAACATCCATTAACTACCTATTAACCCCTAAACCGAGGCCCTCCCGCATCGCAAACACTAAAATAAATTTTTAACCCCTAAGCTGCCGCTCCGGACATCGCCACAACTATAATAAACATATTAACCCCTAAACCTCCTACATTTATTAACCCCTAATCTGCCGCCCCCAACGTCGCCGCCACTATACTAAATGTATTAACCCCTAAACCTAAGTCTAACCCTAACCCTAACACCCCCAAACTTAAATATAATTACAATAAATCTAAATAAATATTAATATTATTACCTAAATAATTCCTATTTAAAACTAAATACTTAAATATAAAATAAACCCTAAGCTAGCTACAATATAACTAATAGTTACATTGTAGCTATTTTAGGGTTTATTTTTATTTTACAGGCTAGTTTGTATTTATTTTAACTAGGTAGAATAGTTTTAAATAGTTATTAACTATTTAATAACTACCTAGCTAAAATAAATACAAAAGTACCTATAAAATAAAACCTAAACTAAGTTACACTAACACCTAACACTACACTATAATTAAATAAATTAACTAAATTAACAACAATTAAATATATTAAATTAGCTAAAGTACAAAAAACACTAAATTACAGAAAATAATAAACAAATTACAGATCTTTAAACTAATTACACCAAATCTAATAGCCCTATCAAAATAAAAAAGCCCTCCCAAAATAAAAAAATACCCTAGCCTAAACTAAACTATCAATAGCCCTTAAAAGGGCCTTTTGCGGGGCATTGCCCCAAAGTAATCAGCTCTTTTACCTGTAAAAAAAAAATACAAACAACCCCTCCAACAGTAAAACCCACCACCCACACAACCAACCCTCCAAATAAAATACTAACTAAAAACCTAAGCTCCCCATTGCCCTGAAAAGGGCATTAGGATTGGGCATTGCCCTTAAAAGGGTGGTTAGCTCTTTTGTGGCCCAAACCCTAATCTAAAAATTAAAACCCACCCAATACACCCTTAAAAAAAACTAACAATAACCCCCCTGAAGATGGACTTACTGTTCTGAAGACCGGACATCCATCCTCAAGGAAGCGGCAGAAGTCTTCATCCAACCGGGCCGAAGTCCTCAACAAAGCAGGGAGAAGTCTTCATCCAAGCGCCAGGAGAAGTCTTCATCCAAGCCAGGCGAAGTGGTCCTCCAGACAGGCAGAAGTCTTCATCCAGACGGCATCTTCTATCTTCATCCATCCAGAATTCTATCTGCCGATCAGAATTAAAGTAGAAAAAAATCATATTGGCTGATGCAATCAGCCTATAGATTGAAGTTCAATCCTATTAGCTGATCCAATCAGCCAATAGGATTGAGCTTGCATTCTATTGGCTGTTCCAATCAGAAAATAGAATGTGAGCTCAATCCTATTGCCTGATTGCATCAGCCAATAGGATTTTTCTACCTTAATTCTGATTGGCTGATAGAATTCTATCAGCCAATCAGAATCTAAGGGACGCATCTTGGAAGACGTCACTTAAAGGAACCGTCATTCAGTAAGAAGACTTTGTTTGAAGAGGATGCTCTGCGTCAGATGTCTTGAAGATGGACCTGCTCCGTGTCGGATGGATGAAGATAGAAGATGCTGTCTGGATGAAGACTTCTGCCAGTCTGGAGGACCGCTTCGCTCAACTTGGATGAAGACTTCTCCCTGCTTTGTTGAGGACTTCGGCCCGGTTGGATGAAGACTTCTGCCGCTTCCTTGAGGATGGATGTCCAGTCTTCAGAACAGTAAGTCGATCTTCAGGGGGTTAGTGTTAGGTTTTTTTAAGGGTGTATTGGGTGGGTTATATTTTTTAGATTAAGGTTTGGTCCACAAAAGAGCTAACTGTCATTTTAATGCGCAATGCCCATCTAAATGCCCTTTTCAAGGCAATGGGGAGCTTAGGTTTTTTTTAGTTAGTATTTTATTTGGGGGGTTGGTTGTGTGGGTGGTGGGTTTTACTGTTGGGGGGTTGTTTGTATTTTTTTTTATAGGTAAAAGAGCTGATTACTTTGGGGCAATGCCCCGCAAAAGGTCATTTTAAGGGCTATTGATAGTTTAGTATAGGCTAGGGTTTTTTTTATTTTGGGAGGGGCTTTTTTATTTTGATAGGGCAATTAGATTAGGTGTAATTAGTTTAAAGATCTGCAATTTGTTTATTATTTTCTGTAATTTAGTGTTTGTTTGTTTTTGTACTTTAGCTAATTTAATTTAATTTATATAATTGTTGTTAATTTAGTTAATTTATTTAATTATAGTGTAGTGTTAGGTGTTATTGTAACAGGTTAGGTTTTATTTTACAGGTACTTTTGTATTTATTTTAGCTAGGTAGTTATTAAATAGTTAATAACTATTTAATAACTATTCTACCTAGATAAAATAAATACAAACTTGCCTGTAAAATAAAAATAAACCCTAAGATAGCTACAATGTAGCTATTAGTTATATTGTAGCTAGCGTATGGTTTATTTTATAGGTAAGTATTTAGTTTTAAATAGGAATTATTTAGGTAATAATATTAATATTTATTTAGATTTATTGTAATTATATTTAAGTTAGGGGGTGTTAGGGTTAGAGTTAGACAGGTTTAGGGGTTAATACATTTAGTATAGTGGTGGCAACGTTGGGGGCGGCAGTTTAGGAGTTAATAAATGTAATTAGGTGGCGGTGATGTTAGGGATGGCAGATTAGGGGTTAATAATATTTAACTATTATTTGCGAGACGGGAGTGCGGCAGTTTAGGGGATTAATATGTTTATTATAGTGGCGGCGACATTGGGGGCGGCATATTAGGGGTTAATAAGTGTAGGTAGGTTGTGGCGACATTGGGGGCAGCAGAATAGGGGTTCATAAGTATAATGTAGGTGGCGGTGGTGTCCGGAGGGGCAGATTAGGGGTAAATAAATATAATGCAGGTGTCGCGATGTCAGGGCGGCAGATTAGGGGTTAATAAGTGTAAGATTAGGGGTGTTTAGACTCGGGGTTCAAGTTAGAGTGTTAGGTGTAAATATAAATTTTATTTTCCCATAGGAATCAATGGGGCTGCGTTACTGAGTTTTACGCTGCTTTTTTGCAGGTGTTAGATTTTTTCTCAGCCGGCTCTCCCCGTTGATTCCTATGGGGAATTCGTGCACGAGCACGTACGACCAGCTCACCGCTGACTTAAGCAGCGCTGGTATTGGAGTGCGGTAAGGAGCACAATTTTGCTCAACGCTCACTTCTTGCCTTTTAACGCCGGGTTTGTAAAAACATGTAATACCAGCGCTGCAGGTAAGTGAGCGGTGAGGGAAAACTGCTCGTTAGCACCGCATAGCCTCTAACGCAAAACTCGTAATCTGGCTGTTTACTTCTGGAGCAGTTTTGAGCTCAATTGTCTTGCCCTTCAATTGATATCTGACATGAATTTCATTGTGGGACCTCATAGAAATATATTATTTGAGGGAAATTATTATATAGTTAATTCAGTAATGTGATTTATTTATGTTGACAAATATAATCATTTATATAAAGTAAAGTAACTAATTTTATATTTCTCATTTGTTGCTTCATAAATGTAGTTTTGTGAATATGACAAAAGTCTGAAACTTTAATTGTCATTCTCTCTTGAAATAAAGAAAAAGTACTTGAGTTTGTGAAAAAAAAAGATATCAAAACAACTTTGTTTTCTTTGTCCATTCGGAGTTGCCTCCGTAAATTCTTCCTACATTTACCACAGGCCCCGTGCTGTGTAACATGTTCATTTTCTGACAAGGAACACGCAGACTGCAGTGACAACTTGGTGTGACACGCACCGAACATGGAGTCACTGCCTCAGGCAAGCAAGGAATATGCAGGAGAAACCCAGCAAATGAATGAATTCAGTAAAATAAAATCTTACTGTCTACCCTCAATACAAATACAAACTATATCACACAAGCCTTATGGGACGTTGCAAGACATAAGAATCAGCAGCTATTGCTAATAATTAGGGTATTGAAACTTGTACCATAGATAACCTAATTAGGGTCTCAGAAGAGATATCAAACTGAAGTCTCAAAATACTTTTCCTTACTAGTTGAAAAATAAAATTCCTCAAAACAAGAATACTCTCTTGCTTATACAGTATTTTTTGTTTTGCCCATAGGTAGTTGAAACAAAAATCCCCTGCAGACTTTTTTTTTCTCTCAACTTTATATGTTCTAGTCACTATATACAACAAGGCCGCTGGATAAATAGTTGATCTCTGTAGACATTTCATAGATAAAAAAAACTATATTTTTGACCATTGATTCTTGAAAATGGTGTCAGGACTAAATGAGACATAAAATTCCTTATTTGAGATGTTACAGAGAATTGAGACCCTATGAAATGGAGAGAAACAATGCAAAAGCATTATACTGTGATATGTGTATCTGTCCTTCATAGTCAGCATGATAACAGCTCTTAAGCTAAAATTTGCCTTTTCTAAAATGTGTTGAACGACCTTTAAAGAATGTGAAATAAAAATCTCAATTTGTTTATAATATCTGTATCTAAACATTAATTCTCATTATATTAAATTGTATTACATTAATGGTTCAGTCAATTAAATTGAGCTTTTTTGAAAACAAAAATTGATTGACATATTTATTTCATACTAGTTCCAATTTAGCAACAAACACAGGATCTATTTTGTCAATTGGAAGTGCATGAGTTCTACAAAACTGACATAAGTAATGTAACATATTCTTCTGCACATCTTCTGATTTCAGTTAAGGAGCCTCTAAATCAACTTCTCAATATTGGTCATGTGGTCCCTAGGAACAGGAACAATGGTCACCTGGGCACATTGTTTAATATTGTTTTTTTTTTTGTAAGAAACACTTTATAAGTAACTGTTGAGAGCTACTTTTCATTTTTGTAATGATTCAGCAGTTAGTTTAAGGGTTTACAAGTGTAGAAAAATGTTCCACTTGACATTTGTTCATGAATGCAGATTCACTTCCTTTTACACAGTAGTCCTTAGAAATTTAGATTCAAATCTTACATTATGTATTAAAATGTTAAATTTGCTTAAAAAAAAACAATAAATGTTAAAATTTCAGCAATTCATTATGGAGCTAACAAAAAAGCCAACATTTGTTATTTTAATGAAGGTGCTAAACCCTTATACATGTATATATTAAGATAATGTTTTGCATTTCATGCACAACAAATGAATTCCATAGAAAATGGAAAGTAATATAGTAAATAAAATAAATGTTCTGAATGCCACATGATCACATTGTCAATGGATAACACTCAAGTGAATTTTCTAACTTTGAAAGCCATTCTTTATATTAAGCATAAATCCTGTTTTTTTCCATTTCCATATTGCCCACACCCTTCTGGTTTGTTTGTAACTGTATTGAAAAAAGAATAAATAAACTAAAATTAAAGTCCAGGGAATATAGGGACCAAACGTATATGGCTTAACAATACAGAGATTATATTGAGTCATCCAATGTAATGGATAGAAAAAGATTATCTGAAAATACATCTTCACCTTAGTGACACAGACAATCTGAAACTCATTAGAATTACATGCTGTGAACACATATGGCAGTGATAAGTTTGAAGAAGGATTATTCATACCATTATAAAGGGGAAACAGAAAGATAGCCCCTGGTACTTACATTTCCTATTGCTGTTTGTGTGTAATTGGATTACACGGTATGTCCTTACCAGGTTAATGTTCAAGTCCTTTGACTTTAAATTCTCTGTTCTTACAATGTGTTGACCTAAGACTAGCTACTCTTTCCTTTTATTGGGTTTATTGACTAAGTGACCTTCAGTGTTGCAATTTGTATCTGTAGAAGCTTTCTAAAAATCTCCTTGGATTATTAACCCGATTAGCAAACTAGCAGCTGCAGGATTGGTTCTATTACTAAAACCTTTGCCCTACAGAAAAAATGGTTGACTTGAACAACAAACCCTTTTGTTAAGTAAAATGTCCTCTCCCACTCTTACCGACTCTGTGTAGGGTCTAAAAAAAGTGCTTCAGCTGGACAGCAATTATAATATGTAAACTTAATATAGCATGAAGGGTAATGACTGGAAGTGGTTGAGGAAGCTGTTAAAGGGACATAAACCCCACATTTTTATTTCATGATTCTGATAGAGAATACAATTATAAACAACTTTCCAATTTACTTCTATTATTTAATTTGCTTTCTTCTCTTGGTTATCCTTTGCTGAAAATGTTTATCTAGGAAAGCTCATGAGCAGCAAATAATTTAGGTTCTAGTTGCTGATTGGTGGATGCATATATATACTGATTGTCATTGGCTAACGCATGTGTTCAATCAGAAACCAGAAGTGCATTGCTGCTCATTGAACAAAGCTTATCAAGAGAATTAAAAAAAAAATGTTAATAGGAGTAAATTAGAAAGTTGCTTATGTTTGTTGTAGGTCTTTACTTTTGGACATACAAGCATATCATATCATCAAATGTCATTAGCTCATCTGATTTCGGTATATTTTATGAATAGAATGTAATGAAAACTAGAGTAAAAAAGGCAAATATCTTTAAATCAAGTTTTTATTTTTAGTATTTTACACAATATCCATTACTCTTAGCCGTTTGCATGTTCACATGTTTTTTCCCCAAGGTGCCAAATTGTTCTTTTAACTAGAGAGCCAGTGAGCACATTTTTAGAAATACTATTTATTTAAACAAAAATATGCACTTATATAAAAGAAACAGGAGAAAATGACAGCGCTACACTGAATCAGGTGGGGGCACCCGTAGAACTTCCCCTTTAAAAAAATAATCAAAAAGTAAAAAACGGGGTGTATCTAATATCTGTTTCTCAGAAGACACACAACCTTCTCCCTCTTCATCTTCTTTTTTAGAGAGGGGGAGACAGAATTGGGGTCCACCGAGGGAACAGAGACAATATCAGGGGAATTGGAGACAAGAAGGGGAAATGAGGAGGGAACCTGTAAAAAGAGGAAGAGAACAAAGAGAGGATGTAGAGGAGGGGTACTGGTTCAGGGAAAGAAAAAATGCAAGGATGAATTAGAAAGAGCTAAACAAGATATTTTTAATCTATCGGATAAAGTACTAAATGACCATGAAATTAAACTTTTGGGCAAAGGGTTAAAATTTGCTCCTAAACATCCCCCCAATAAGTTTGAAATGTATATTGATCTCCAAAAATATGTACGGAAATTAACCCTAAAGAGGTACTATCTAAAGGATCAAATTACCAGAAGTACATCTATGCTAGACTCAAAGGACATTAAGTCCCTGTCTATCCTTAAGTCCCTTGAAAAAGAACAATATGATTATCAACAAGATAATATTGATATTAATTAAAGTATTACTGATCTGAGTATTCATGAGGAAGAGATAGGTATACAACACAGTGATTTAAAAACGTAAGTCCATGTTTAATCCCATTCATGCTCAAGGGGAATATATAAAAATATTTAATGATTTAGTCACTAAAGATTTTAACGAGGCCTTTGATAAGAAGGCGGGACATTTTGTACATAAGTTTAATGATAATATCACTATACAAGAAAGAAAAGCCCTGCAGGAGTTAACTAAAGATACTAGTGTGGTAATTAGGCAAGCGGATAAGGGGGGTGGGATTGTTGTTCAGAATCGAGGGGACTACATCGCTGAGGCTGACAGATTACTCAGCGACAACACCACCTATTATAAACTAAAAGAGTGATCCCACCGCTGAATATAATAAGATCTTGAGAAATATACTGATTAAGGCCAAACAAAGGGAAATTTTATCTAGTGATGAATTTGGATATGTGTATAATCCTTGCCCTAAAATACCCATTTTTTATCACATCCGAAGATCCATAAGGACCCCTTGGAGACCCCCCGGAAGGCCTATTAATCCGGCATAGATTCCATAGGAAGTAATTTGTCAGTGTACATTGATTGGTAACCAATGGTCAAAACAATAAAATCATACATTAGAGATACAGCTGATATTATAAATAAAGTAGAAGGTATGGAATGGGACCCTAACTTCATTTGGATGACATGTGATGTTTCCGCCCTCTACACAAATATCCCCCATGATTTAGGTGTAGTTGCCTTAGAGAGATGTGTGGAGGATGGAATATCCCAGAAATCCATGTAGATTTTCTGACAGAAGCTATTTATTTTATATTAGAATATAATTATTTTCAGTTTGAGGGAACTTTTTACAGGCAAATACAGGTGGGTACGGCCATGGGTACCACGATTGCACCGTCATATGCCAACATCTATATGGCCTATTATGAGAATAAATGTATTTGGAAAAATAATCCATATAGAGATAATATACATAAGTTTTACAGGTATACAGATGATATAGTACTTATATGGAAAGGGAACGGAAGAAGAAGCAAGTGAATTTTTAAAATACATGAATAACAATGCATATAATCTCACTTTCACGAGTTGTACTAACATGGATTCTATCGATTTTTTAGATATTACCCTTTTCATAAAAGAAAATAAAGTGGCCTGTTAGAAACTTTAGAAAGCCATCAGACCGAAATGGCTTTTAAATGCCAGCAGTGGACACTTAAAAAGGTGGAAGGACAATATCCCTTATGGACAGTTTAGACGCATTAGGCGGAACTGTACATATGAGGATGACTATATGGACGAGGCCAAAGTTCTGGAAAATGAACTGTTAGTAAAAGGATATAACAGAGATTTAATTGAAGAGGCAAAGGAAAAGTGTAGAGCTTTCCCCAGAGATTATAAGAGTACCAAGAAGAACAACAGATTCCAGGATAACCACAGTCAGGTTAAATTTATCACCACATATAATGAGGGTGCTCAAGTAGTTAATGAACATTTTGAAGAAACACTGGGAAGTACTAAGGGGTGACCCTATTTTAAAAGATCAAATAGGAATGAATCCCCAGGTTATCTTAAGAAAAATAGGAACTTAAAAAGTATGGTGGCTCCCTCAAAATTAAAGAAGTAACATTATTCCCTCCTCCCACTGGCTGCAAGCACAAGCTGGTACTTTTAAATGTTTTTAGAAAAAATTGCATCATGTGCGATCATGTCTTGAAGGGTAATGAAATATACAACTTTGATAAAAGTAAAAAATACATAATAGAGGGTAGAACAAACTGTAAATCCACATATGTGGTTTACCAATTGTTATGTAAATGTGGGAAAATATATGTAGGTCGTACAAAAAGATGTATAAAAAGAAGGTGGTACGACACGTTGAGAACATTAAATCAGGGTATGATAAACATAGTGTATCTAACCATTTCAATTATGTACATAATAGGGATTTTAGTGATTTGAAGATTAGAATTTTGGAACAAATTAAACCTGGACCATGTCCTAATAGGAGATTGTTGCTACTTAGAAAGTGCGAAACCAAATGGATCCATTGCTTAGAGTGTTTGGAACCAAAAGGTTTAAATATTGATATTGACCTCCAGGCATTCATGGGTTAATATAAAAAATTTTCATCTTTTTTATTTTATTTAGGTATTTAATAAATTTAATACTCCACATCCTCAATTTTGTAGGTAATAAATATTAGGCTTATCTTATTATAAATTTTAGTATTAGGTCTACTAGAGATAGAGTTTTTTTATAGAGTTTTTTTTTTTTTTAATAGATTTAGTATTGGGCTAGTTTTATATCTTGATTAATTCTTGTGGCTTTATACATTGTTTGCATTTATGTTGGTGTTTTTATATGGATCAAATGATTTTATGAATTATAATATAGCTATATATATCTATTTTTATACAGCTAAATGCATTTAATACTTGTTTAGATATGTTGCTATTTTAGGTGTAGTTTATATATGTGTGAGCCTTTTTTAACCACTAGTGCCCATATAATCCAAGTAATCTGTCAGATACGAGTGTATTAGGATATATGTGGTAAAAAGGTAAATCCCTTCCTGAGAGGAAGTATGTCAGAGGTGTGTGTATAAATTGCAGTCCTACAGGTAGTTTGTTAGCTTGTATTTTCATATACCCCTGAAGAAGTCTGCCCGTGTGCAGAGGAAACGCGTAGGGTAACTAACTCCTACCATCAAAGTGTTTTAGGACTGCTGCTCTTTTGAGTTTCTCTTTGGCACCTGCCGTATGTGACAGGAAGTGGGTCTCTTGGTGCTGCTGGTCGGCGTCTGAGGTGTTCCCGCTGAGATTTGCTACAGGCGAAAGACAACTAGCCAGAGGGCATTACCGCTCATACATTACTGTCATCTTGTAAGTGTGCAATTTTCTGTGTGTGTCATTTACCTGAATAAAACCCTGCTGTGATTTGTGGATGCGCTGTTTTCTTCTTGTCATTACTTATATAAAAGACCATAACTTTTGCTTACTCAAGTGCTATTATTATAATTTAAATAAATAAATAACTCCCAATGTTTACTTTCTGCACCCCAGGACTAATGTATATCTGGATGGAATTTAGATTTTATTACAAGACCAGAGACTCATATTTTGCATTCTCTTTCTTACTACTTAAATGCAGTTTTTTAAAGTATACATAATAATACAATAAACTGTCAAATTTTAAAAAGGAGACAGTAAAACAGATAACAGATCAGTGACCAATAAGGATAGAGAGACTGATTAAACTAAAACCACATAACCAATCAGGTTGTTAATAAGACCTATAAACTGTCCAATATACAATAATACATCCTCTTTCTTTTACTGCTCAGGAAAAGATAGGTATTATGCTCTGTGTTAATAAACATTACTTGTTGTATCATTTTATCATATTTTATTTCCTATTTTCATTCGTTTTTTTCTGTATAATATCTTTATTATTACTTCGTTTTCTATTTTATCCTTTTTCGTTTATAATAAAGTAAATATTTCGTTGGTTATTTATTATATTTACTTTCGTTGGTTGATTTAATTTATTTCCATTTGGTTTTCCCCATTTTCCATGTTTGCTTACCTTTTCCCTTCCTGTTTTAAAGTCTGGCCGTTTCCTTTTTTCTCTCTGCGCTATCACCGACGTCCATATTGTGGTTGTCGGCTTCGATGCGCATGCGCAATAACTCCCTTCTCCTCGTAATTGTCAGCTGCGTATTTTCCCGCCCTCTTCTTTATAACAGCTGTTTGCCATTACTGTGAGGGCTGATAAATACTTTGTTGCGATCCGGATTGTTTACTTTCGTTCATTTTACCTTGTTAGCTAATCTTTTACAAGGTTTTGTCTCCATCTACTGTTGATTTAATTTTATTACATTTAAAATTACTCTCAATTTTAATTGTTTTGTTACATACTTTGGGGTCATTTCTATTTATAGTTTGTATTATAGAAAGTCCAAATAGTTTCAATTTATTATTTTAATATAATATTATATATTTTATTATTATTTCATAACATTATTATATAAAAATGTTTATATATTTAAATTTATATATATTTTATTCAACATGTCTCAATCCTCAGACATTAACCCTTCACTTAGTTGTGAGAATGTACAAAAAAATGTTTGATACCTCCATGAATTCTATGCTGGAAAAAATTACATTTTTAATTGATAATTCTTCAAAAAAGGCTACTAAAAGAAAAAGACCAATTTCAAGTGGTATTAAAACGAGTAAAAAATTGGTTAAGAAATCTCGCCAGCTTGTTTCTGGCTCTGCTGTTCCTTGCAGGGAAAGGAAGAAAAACACCTGCTATTTCCTCTACTCCCAAGAGGTTACTTATGGGAGAGGCTTTGGCCAATGTTGTTAATAATGAGGAAGTTTGCTCTGATACTGAAATTAATTCGATTCTTCTTTAGATTCGGGTTAAATCTGATATATATTATTCTCATTCCTCATCAGAAGATTCTTCGGCTTCTCCGAAGTTTAAAAAATCTAAAAAATGTCTGAAGAAATCCAAACATTTAAATTCTAAAAAAACAAAAATTTTTTGATTGTCTAGGAAATCCTAGGTTTGATGCGGATGATTTGCACCACCCTAAATCTGCGGAGTGGTGCCCTTCATCTGACATCGCAGAATTTATTGACTTCCAGCTTCGTCAACCCTTAAAAAGGGATTCTAGAAACAAAATGAGGGCAGAATGCCCTAGACCAATTCTCCCAAATAATGCTAGCACTACCCCTGAAGTTGATCCAAAAATTTTGAAATTTATAGGGTCCCCCAGGTTTTAAATTATAGAAAGGAATGGATAGGGCGTGGAAAATTTGTCAGGACAAAATGTTAGATTCCATTGGCCCCTTAGCTAAACTTTTTGACTTATCAGAACAAGCTGTATATGATAATACCATGTTAGACCCTGTCATTGTCAGAGAGTGGTTGCAGAGAATGCTTTCTTTTTAGGGAACACCAATTCTGCTATATATACTGAACGCAGACGCAATATTCTTAGAAGAATGACCCCAGGGTGTGTGATTTTGCAATAAATGAGATCCATACCGATACAAATGGCCTTTTATTTGGAGATACTTTTATAAAAGAATTAAATAGTTATGTAAATACGTTCTCCAATCTTAATAAAGTGAGAACATCAATGAAAAAGATTTTTCACGAGGATCGTTTTTGCTGAACAGGTCGGGAAAGGTAGAGGCCGCTTTCCCGGCCGTCTTCATTCCCAAACAGGTCTCAATTTGTCAATCAACAATTCCTTAACCAAAGACAACATCAGAATCCAGTCTCCTCAGGCTTCTTTCATCCAGAGGAAGATTTGGAACCCAAGGATTCAACGTTCGAGCAAAGATCTCGCTTCCCTCAAGGTAAATCTTTCTTTTCTTCCCCTCTCGAACTTCTTCCAAAACATAGTAGGAGGCAGATTATCTCTTTTCAATCACAATTGGAATCTTATCACTACAGATCAATGGGTTCTTCTTACCGTTTCAGGTCTTTTTATAGATTTTATTTCTCCTCCAGTTCAAAATTATCTTCCTCTTCCAATAAAATTTCAGTTTCAGACAGAATTTTTGTTCGAAAAGAAATTTCAAACCTTTTAGCAAAACAAGCAATAGAACCAGCTTCAGAAATTCAGAATTGTTTTCTCAGCAATCTTTTCTCGTAAAAAAGAAAAATGGTCAATTTCGCCCAGTTATAAATTTAAGATCTCTAAATGCCTTTGTGGTTTTATCAACATTTCAAAATGGAAGGTATTCATCTCCTCAGAGATTGCCTTCTATACAATGATTTTTTAGTCTGATTAGATCTAACAGATGCTTATCTCATGGTTCCAGTGGCTCAGGAACAAGGGAATTTCTCACTTTTGTTTGGGAAGGGAAAAACTTGGAGTTTCACTTGTATGCCTGCGGTCTATCTTCAGCTCCCTGGATTTTTCACCAAATTAATGAAACCAATAATTACTTGGCTTCGCTTCGAGGTGTTCGTCTCATCATTTTATTTAGGACAAATTTTGATTATGAATCAAAACTCTGTCATTTTAAAATCTCAACTCCAACTTTACTATTTCAATCTAGAAAATTTAGGTTTCTTAGTCAACAAAGAGAAATCCGTTCTTCTCCGACCAAATCTCTAACCTATTTAGGTTTCCAAATAGACACATTAAAAATCTACTCTAAGCCTTCCCGAGAGACAAAATTTGTGAATATCAAGAAAGAGATTTCAAAAACTCTTATTATATCTTTGGTATCCCATCGAGGGACTATAGCCAGAATAGTCGGGTTACTTTCATCCTCTATTCAGGCTATTTTCCCTGCTCCGCTTCATTACAGGGAACTTCAACGTTTAAAAAATTTCATCTCCAAAAAGGGTCTTTCATATTTCCATTTAATTCTTCTTTCTTCAGAAGCCAAAGAGGAACTTTCATGGTGGCTTTCCCATATAGAAGCTTGGAACGGGAAGAGCCATTTTTGGAAAATCTCCAGATCTAATCAGTAGAATCTGAGTGCCAGTCTTTCGGGTTGGGGAGCTCGTTGTGGGTCTTCAATCACAGGAGGAAAATGGTCTTCAGAAGAAAAACGTTTTCATATCAACTGCTTAGAACTTTTGGCAGGCTCTTTTGCAGTCAAGAGTTTTGTCAAAGGTTCTTTGCCTGTGTCCATTTTACTCAGAATGGACAATATTTCTGCAGTACGCTATATTTGAATCGTCTTGGTGGTACAAAATTGAGAGATTTGTCTATTATTACGAAAGAATTCATTGCATCTTTGCTTGGACAGAAATAATTCTGTCAAAGCAGAATATATTCTAGGTTTATCCAATGGTCGCGGCAGATTGGGGCTCTCGATATCTGACAGATTCAAGCGATTGGAAACTTCATCACCAAGTATTTCTTTCGCTTCAATCTCTCAGAGGTTCCTATTTCAATGGATCTGTTTGCTTCGAGACTGACATCATCAGATTTGTCCCTATTTCAGGTTGGGCGTCCAGATCCAGAGGCATTGGCGATCGATGCATTTTCTCCACCCCTGGGCCTCTTCAGACAGCGTTATGCGTTTCCCATTCTCTATGATTCAGAGAACCATATCAGTAGTCCGTCGGGATCTCCTTTCAATTCTCTTAATCACTCCCCTTTGGCCATCTCAACCCTGGTACCCATCTCTTCTAGAATTGTCTGTCAACCATCCTGTTCTTCATTCCAGTTTTCCCTCTACTCTTGTCAGATCCAGAGGGTCATCCTCACGATCTTATCCTTCAAGGATCTCTTCTGTCTCATAGCATGGTCAATTTCGGGCAATCTTCATCTCTCCAAGGGTTTATCACAACAAGGCTCAGGAACTCCTTGAAATATCATTGGCCCCGGGACCAAAAAATGCTATTTTTTCCGCATGGACCAGATGGTCTGGCTGGGTGCGTGGAAAGAAGTTTGGATCCCCTTCAGTGGATATAATTTATATTATTAATTTCCTCACTTCACTTTTTGACTCAGGATTGGCTTACAGAACCATCAATGTTTCGAAGATCTTCCATTCGGCTAAACATTCTTTTATAATAATTTCCCTGTGGGTCAACATCCTTTAATTTGTAAATTAATGAAAGCAATTAAACTTAAAAAGACCCTCCAGCTCCTAAATATTCTTCTTTTTGGGATGTTGAACCTTATTTTTTCCCTTTTTAAATCATGGGCATTCAAATGAATTCTTATCTTGAAACAACTTACTGCTAAATTGGCTACCCTTTTTGTGTTTTAATTCTTTTTCGTAGAGTTTCTGATGTCAGAGCTTTAGATTTTAATTCTAAACGTATTACTCCTGGAGGTGTTACTTTTCTTTATCTCTAAAAGAACTAAATCCTTTTCAAGCTCAATATTCTATCCTTACTTTACCTTCTGAACATCTTCTTTGTGTGGTTGTATGTCTCAAAGAGTATGAACGCAGAACTGCTACTTTTCGTACTTCTGTTTCCAATCAACTTTTGTTGTCTTATTATTCCTCCTCATCATCCTGTCTCCTCTACTTCTATAGCTAGGTGGGTTAAATGGGGTTATGAGTGAAGCAGGTATTGATGTTTCTTTTTCCGCTCACTCTGTTAGAGGATCAGCCGCTTCTAAAGCATTTTTTGAAAGCTGCCACCCTTCAACAAATTTTGGATGCAGCTGACTGGTCTTTTGATTCTATTTTTAAACAATTTTATTTTAAACCCATTGAACACGCCTCGCTTAATTTATTTTGGTTAGTTGCTTTAAACTAGCAAAATATGAGTCTCTGGTCTTGTAATAAAATTCGATTATCCTAAATTATGAGGTATAATCTAGATTTTATTAAAGACACAGAGACGAGTATTTTCCCTCCTCTGTTTTTATATTGTTATATTTTCCCCACCCTTTATTTGTTTTATTTATATTTTTAATTTAATTGTTTATTTATTTTCAGTTACCAACCAATAATAAGGGATATTCTCCTAAGGGGTTTTGTTCCTTCACAGCTTTGTAAAAAGATGAAACTTCAATCAAGTTTCCTCATTTTCTACAGTCTTCCAGTGGTTCTTTCAATCCGTTCCAGATAAGACGGATATTTCCTCATGCATGATTCTTCTTCTCAAGTTCTACTATTCATGGGTTGTCTGCTATCTTTTAATCTGGAGCTATTTCTTCATGATGGGACCTTTTGTTTGCCCTTCTTCAGTTGCAAAGAAAGAGGATGTATTATTGTATATTGGACAGTTTATAGGTCTTATTAACAACCTGATTGGTTATGTGTTTTAGGTTTAATCAGTTCTCTATCCTTATTGGTCACTGATCTGTATCTGTTTTACTGTCTCCTTTTTAAAAATTTGACAGTTTTATTTTATTATTATGTATACTTTAAAAAACTGCATTTAAGTAGTAAAGAAAGAGAATGCAAAATACTCGTCTCTGTGTCTTTAATAAAATCTAGATTATACCTTCATAACGTAGGATAATCCGAATTCCTTGAAGTAGTATCATCACCCCCTAGAGAGATACAGCGAAAATGTACTCTTCCGCTTTCTAGAATCTTGTGAGAGATCTTGCAATGCTGGAGGGTCATTTTAGGTAATCTTATCTAAGCATATAGCTTAAAGGAACATTGAAAACAAAATAAATGTTCATTCCCCCCATAATCTAATTATGGGTGCCACCATATTGGAACCTAGGTTTCAATGCAGGTACTGAAGAAGAGTTGCTGAACAAGGGCAAATATGCCTGGATGCAACATGGCAGGCACTCATTACTAAAGAAAGGTGGGGCATAATACCCTCAACACCACTTTATTTATGGTTTTTAAATTTATCAAATTCAGCAGCTTTTATTTTTTTATTTTTTTAAATCTCATTCTGACCCCTTTTGTACTTGGCTGTTTACACAGGAATTTAACATTCAAAGCACACTTCTTAACTATGAAAGCTTGTACATAATTAAAATACAGTCACCATAATGTAATTTCTATTAAAATGATGGTCTAGATGACAAGAGGAGTTCAATAGATAGAGGAGGGTTCTCAAGGGAAACAATAAATCACATAGTTTAGTATTACAAGTAGATGGTAAAAATATTTTAATCAAAGATCTTAATGCAGCCAAAAACATTTTTAAGTGCGTCTATACTTTTAACGGATAGCGCCTGTAGTGATTTTTACGCGTCATTGCAACTTCTATTATAAGTGATGACTAATGTGTTGCTCTCAAGCGCACAATCCTAACATACAGCTGTAAAATGTAGGGATTGTTGAGACCGGAAGAACGATTATTACTTGCCAATTGGCATAACAAAAACCACATGAAAAGCTCTATTATATTCAGACTTCATAGGATTATTAAAGGGACAGCATAATGTAAAATGTTTCGCTCTTTAAATGTGTATTTTACTGCTGGTGTTTAATAAATTGATTACAAATAGATTATTAGCTTTATTTTGTCATTTCAAATATCTGCTTTTGCCTGTTGGTATCTGTATCTATACTGAACATTTCAATCTTTATGTATTGACCATAAAAAAGCTGTGTAAATATAGCCATGAGAAGAAATTACATTCCCAGTAGGGGTTGTGGAGATAAAGTCCTCTAATTTTCATTTTCAATTGCTTAAAAGAGTTTGTGCCTGTAGTGTTTTGTGTCTGATGTGTGTTGTTTATTTGTGTTTGTTGTAAAGAGTGATAATGCAAGGAGTTTGATAACCTGCAAGGTTCAAACCTTTTTAATGGTTTGTGGATTCAAAGAGCAAAACCAGCTAGTTTCATATTTAAAAAATAAACTAAAATAAACAAATTTCAATACATTTTATACTCTGCAGCTGGTATATAACAAGTCATTGGAAGGTATATAGTATGGGGTATTTGTGTATATGTGTGTATACAGTAAATGTATAAATATATATATACTGTATATATATATATAAATATATATATATATTATAAACACTATATGTGTGTGTGTATATATATATATATATATATATATTATATTATATATATATATATATTTAGTATATATATATCATATATAAATATATATTATATATATATACAGGGAGTGCAGAAATTATTAGGCAAGTTGTATTTTTGTGAGATTAATTTATTATTGAACAACAACCATGTTCTCAATGAACCCAAAAAACTCATTAATATCAAAGCTGAATAGTTTTGGAAATAGTTTTTAGTTTGTTTTTAGTTATAGCTATTATAAGGGGATATCTGTGTGTGAAGAGGTGACTATTACTGTGCATAATTATTAGGCAACTAACAAAAAACAAATATATAACCCATTTCAATTATTAGGTTTTTTTACCAGTGAAACCAATATAACATCTCAACATTCACAAATAATACATTTTCTGACATTCAAAAACAAAACAAAAACAAATCAGTGACCATATAGCCACCTTTCTTGCAAGGACACTCAAAAGCCTGCCATCCATGGATACTGTCAGTGTTTTGATCTGTTCACCATCTACATATGCATGCAGCAGCAACCACAGCCTCCAGATACTGTTCAGAGAGGTGTACTGTTTTCCCTCCTTGTAAATCTCAACATTTGATGATGGACCAAGGGTTCTCAATGGGGTTCAGATCAGGGTGAACAAGGAGCCATGTCATTAGAATTTTTTCTTCTTTTATACCCTTCTTGCCAGCCACGCTGTGGAGTACTTGGACGCGTGTGATGAAGCATTGTCCTGCATGAAAATCATGTTTTTCTTGAAGGATGCAGACTTCTTCCTGTACCACTGCTTGAAGAAGGTGTCTTCCAGAAACTGGCAGTAAGACTGGGAGTTGAGCTTGACTCCATCCTCAACCCGAAAAAGCCCCACAAGCTTATCTTTGATTATACCAGCCCAAACCAGTACTCCACCTCCACCTTGCTGGTGTCTGAGTTGGACTGGAGCTCTCTGCCCTTTACCAATCCAGCCACGGGCCCATCCATCTGGCCCATCAAGACTCACTCTCATTTCATCAGTCCATAAAACCTTAGAAAAATCAGTCTTGAGATATTTCTTGGCCCAGTCTTGACGTTTCAGCTTGTGTGTCTTGTTCAGTGGTGGTCGTCTTTCAGCCTTTCTTACCTTGGCCATGTCTCTGAGTATTGCACACCTTGTGCTTTTGGGCACTCCAGTGATGTTGCAGCTCTGAAATATGGCCAAACTGGTGGCAAGTGGCATCTTGGGCAGCTGCAAACTTGACTTTTCTCAGTTCATGGGCAGTTATTTGCGCCTTGGTTTTTCCACACGCTTCTTGAGATCCTGTTGACATATTTTGAATGAAACTGCTTGATAGTTCGATGATCACTGCTTCAGAAGGCTTTGCAATTTTAAGAGTAGCTGCATCCCTCTGCAAGATATCTCACTATTTTTTACTTTTCTGAGCCTGTCAAGTCCTTCTTTTGACCCATTTTGCCAAAGGAAAGGAAGTTGCCTAATAATTATGCACACCTGATATAGGGTGGTTGATGTCATTAGACCACACCCCTTCTCATTACAGAGATGCACATCACCTAATATGCTTAATTGGTAGTAGGCTTTCGAGACTATACAGCTTGGAGTAAGACAACATGCATAAAGAGGATGATGTGGTCAAAATACTCATTTGCCTAATAATTCTGCACACAGTGTATATATATATATGTACAAAGAACAATATATGGATGGGGAGAGATAACTAGTATATTGCAATTGCATCCAATGATGCAGACCCTTATGAATTCATATATTATCATTATATTAAGAAAGAAATAGGTACAATAATTTCGACAAAACTCTGAATAAGAAAGGGACTTCAGCACTCTTTTGAAAAAATCTCAATTCAATTTATTCCGGAAACAGATCTAAAAACAGCGGACCTTTGCAATTACCTGTAAGAAAAATTCTATACACCAAAACACCCACTTGAAAAAGATACATATGCACACTTGGCTGGCCCAGCCTAAATCAGAGATAACCTGTATAAAAAGTTATTCTACTATACTCCAAGCAACAACTATTATACATTTGCAATGTGCCTATACAGCGATTAACATCACAAGCAGAAAAACAATACTAAATGTGACTTATCCAATGATCAAAGACAGGCCATCGCAACCAATGCTGCAAAATATTACAAAAGGCATATAACATTAATGAGAGTTTGTATCGCTACAAGCTAACAAGACCAGAGTAGCAAATGTAAGGTAACACTGCCAATTGGCTCACACATGTCCCACAGAACTGAGAGAAGTAAAAGTTCACTTTACCATATCGTCAGCTGGATCGGTTAATTCAATACCGCTCTTCTTTCTTTAATATAACATATATATATTATTTTTATTGCACTCCCCCAAAGAAGTCTATTGAAGGATATTAGTGCACCCACACTTTGCGAAATGCAGATGTTAGGGCTGTTAGAATTGCAGATTTTAGCGAACAAATAAAGGCACCATTGATAGTGCACTGCACTTCTAATCTAGCCCTAAGAGTTTAAATGTTTTTTTTTAAAATCTTAAATTAAAAAAAAATACAGAAAATAATAGGGCATTGTTTATTTCACATGCGATTAATGAGATATTATTAGGTGCAGAAAAAACCCACAACATTCTACAATAGGCATTTAGGAAGCGATGGACAAAGCATACACTGGGCACTGAGAAGCAACCTATATCGACTATAATAGGCCATTTGGGGAGTTCTTACACAACTCAATGGACTTATTAAGAGTCTGGGTGTTGGCTCCTTTAATAAACTCATAACTGTGGTAATAGTATACCTCTCAACTGCCCTTGAAATTTCTCAGGATTGTGATGGGTTGGGATGCCTACCCCCTGTCCTCCTCCCCCAGATTTTACCATCAGGGCAAACGTTACAGTTCCTTGGGATTTGCCAAAGCCCCCTCCCACCAACATACCCTCCTTCTAAACTTCTTGACACACCCACTCTGCACACAAAACATAGACACTGCTCACATGTTTTACCTTACCAACCTGTTCCAGAAAGCCTCTAGGAACATTGTGGTGATAAATGAGATAGTGTTATTTGTATACAATCATAAAGAATAGTTTAGTCAAAATAAACTTTCATGATTTTAAACAACTTTCTAGTTTACTCCTAATTATCAATTTTTCTTCGTTCTCTTGGTATCTTTATTGAAAAGACAGAAATGGAAGCATAGGAGCCAGACCATTTTTTGTTCAGCACCTGGGTAGTGCTTTCTGATTGGTGTCTAAATGTATCCACCAATCAGCAAGCGTTACCCAGGTGCTGAACCAAAAATGGTCTGGGCTTCTAAGATTACATTTAAATAAAGATACCAAAGAGAACAAGTAAAATTGATAATAGGAGGTAAATTAGAAAGTTGCTTAAAATTACATGCACTATCTTAATCATTAACGTTTAATTCTGACTAGACTATCCCTTAAACTACTTTATTCTTACTGCAGGGGTGCACTCTAATCTATCCCTAGCGGTTTTATATATCATTGAGTACTTATACTCTCATAGCCTAGAGGTAACTAATCTGCAACAATTTTTAAATGTTTGTATATCTTACTAGTTTAAAGGGATATAATAGTTAAAACATAAATGTGCACCATCATTTAAAAAAAAATGCACTAGCTTAGAACAGTGGTATCTATAATCTCTGTGATGACTTCATTTGCATAATACATGCTATCACCAACACTATGAGCAGATGCAGTATTTGAATGCCAGTACAGAGGGAACACATGGCATAGGTGGCTTAGACTTCAAATCAATCAAAGAACAATTCAACTTTTGACTTTTTATATCCCTTTAAGATTGGTATAGTCTTAAAGTAAGCCAAAAAATATTGTTTTTTTTAGGAGTGCAGCAGCCACTTCTCTTGTATATTAGACAAAGGTATATGCACATTCACACATCCTTATAACATGAGCCATCACAGTCCTATAAAATGGTGGAGTTATACATTTGCAGTGCTAGATAGTAGTAAAATTAGTGCAGACTGACAACAGTGAACAAACCCTACGGCATTCTGGTTATGATCAACATGACATTTTTTGCCCTCTGTGCATTGTGTTCAGTCTA
Source organism: Bombina bombina (assembly GCF_027579735.1). Taxonomy (NCBI): domain Eukaryota; kingdom Metazoa; phylum Chordata; class Amphibia; order Anura; family Bombinatoridae; genus Bombina; species Bombina bombina. The sequence goes on along the minus strand of NC_069504.1, from coordinate 969,682,039 downwards.
TGATGAGTCATTTATACCTCATAAGAAGCCAAAAGGCCCCATTGTGTATGAGACATCCAGACCCAAGACATCATTTCATTACAAATAGAAAGAGCCCTATTTTGGGGATGGGTTTATGTTGCTTTCAATAGGAAGGAATTTATTTTCTGCTTGGCCCATCCTTGTTCAGAGTAATTTAAAGAAGAAATAGCACAGTTTTCTGTCCCAGCTTGAGCTTTGCCATCTACCCAAAGAAGCACAAAGAATCTGAATATGATGTCAAAGGGCTTATAATTCTATTTTAAGTTTTCACTCACACAACTTAATTTTTTCTTTGTAAATCTCATTTTTTGCATGGTTACATGGGTCAAGAAGACATTCCACAATAATCTGGAAATAAATAACATTTTGAACAGTGTAAGAATTATGCATTTGCTTTTATATACTACAAAAAATGTATATTTTAAACTAAATATGTGAGGTGTCAACTTTTGCTTACATAATTAAGAAGATGGTCACATGACCACATTTATTTTGTTGATCTGTACAGTTCTGTTATTTTACTCTGATATACAATGCAGTAATTTATGTTTTGGTTGTGAGATATGGCTCTATTTCAAAACCCTTTCATTTTAAAACTCTGAAAATCAGTCAGTTATGTAGTCTCATAACTTGGAATGTGTTTTGATGACTAGATCAATTATATAGCCAGACAATTAAGTATATTAAAAAATTAGGTTTTGGATGAAAGAGTCGACTACAATCCTTTAGAAAAATGTATCTAATGATTTTCTTTCTTTGCAGTTAAGTAGATGAAAACATGTAAAAACACATTTATGCAATATTCTTAGTTAGACTTTTTGTGCTTGTTGGGGTAGAGTAGTGATGTCGTGAACTTAAAATTTTCCGTTTGCGAACGGTGGACTCGGAACTTCCGCAACTTGTTCGCGATACGGGCTGAACCGCCATTGACTTCAATAGGCAGGGCGAATTCACAAATACCAACAAGGGACTCTTTCGGGCCACAATAGTGATGGAAAAGTTGTTTCAAGGGGAATACACCTGGAACTGTGGCATGCCGGAGGGGGATCCATGGCAAAACTCCCACCGGAAAATTACATAGTTGACTGCAGAGTCTGGTTTCTATCCAAAAGGGCATAAATCACCATAAGATTCCTAAATTGTTTGAAATAACGTGCTTTAAAACATCAGGTATGATGTTGTATCGATCAGGTAGTGTAAGGGTTACGCCTGCTTCACAGTGACAGACCAAACTCCCCGTTTAACGCACCGCAAACAGTCCGTTTGCACAACCACAAGATAGATAGATTTGATAGATACATAGATACATAGATTAGATAGATAGATCAATAGATGCAATATACATTTGATAGATACGATAGATAGATTTGATAGGTAAATAGATAGATTTGATAGATATATAATTTCCCAGACAGAGAATTACAAGACGTGCTGTTACAACAGATATGAGTGGTGGCATTTAGCAAGTGGGCCTGGCACACATGCTGGCAGGCAGGCAACTGCAATTAGATTACACTAGCAGACTGATGTTTCACAGTCAAAAAAGTTTTTTTTTTTTAAATTTACACTACTGTTACAACAGATATGAGTGGTGGCACTTAGCAAGTGGGCCTGGCACACACGCTGGCAGGCAGGCAACTGCAATTAGATTACACTAGCAGACTGATGTTTCACAGTCAAAAAAGTTTTTGTTTTTTTAAATTTACACTACTGTTACAACAGATATGAGTGGTGGCACTAGTTGGCAAGTGGACCTGGCACACACGCTGGCAGGTAGGCAACTGCAATTAGATTACACTAGCAGACTGATGTTTCACAGTCAAAAAAGTTTTTTTTTTTAAAAATTGACACTACTGTTACAACAGATATGAGTGGTGGCACTAGTTGGCAAGTGGGCCTGGCACACACACTGGCAGGCAGGCAACTGCTATTAGATTACACTAGCAGACTGATGTTTCACAGTCAAAAAAGTTTTTTTTTTTAATTTACACTACTGTTACAACAGATATGAGTGGTGGCACTGCAGGCAGGCAACTGCAATTAGATTACACTAGCAGACTGATGTTTCACAGTCAAAATTACACAGGCAAAAAAATAAATAAAAATAAAATAATGTTCTAGCCCTAAAAAGTGCTTTTTGGGGTGCTTTCCTTACAGCAGAGATCAGATGAGTCCTCCAGGACTGTAGTGGACACTGAATACACTAGCCTAGCTATCAATTTCCCTATAAAATCAGCAGCAGCTACATTGTCCCTCCTCTCACTAAGAATGCAGGATCAGAATGAATCTAAAATGGCTGCTGTCCAGGAGCTGGGAGGGTCTGGGAGGGAGTGTCTGCTGCTGATTGGCTGAAATGTGTCTGCAGACTGTGAGATACAGGGTCAAAGTTTACTCAATGATGACGAATACGGGGCGGATCAAACATTGCATATGCTCGCCCGCCGCGGCGAACGCGAACAAGCTATGTTCGCCGGGAACTATTCGCCTGTTAACTATTCGCGACATCACTATTAGTGAGAGAGCGAAAACAGTTTACTTTAAATTTATAATACGAGGGCAACCCAATATGGGCAAAAAGCTTACTTCTGGCGCAATTAACGCTCGAGCAGGAGCGTTAATTAGTGCTTTACTTATAGTCCTGGTCTGAATGTTTTATATAATTTAGTTATTCACCTAGATATCTTTATGTAGCTATGTTTTTTTTTTTGTTTGTTCTTTTTTTTTTTTTGCAACTATTGATGTTTATTTTTCGTTTCTTTACCTAAGTTAAATATAACATAATTTTAGGGGAGATAAAATATTTTTCTATCATGTTTTTACCACAGTTAATAAAGGCTCTCCAGTAAGTTAGTGTTCATCATTTTTGTACTAAGGTAAAAAGGTTAATTAGAAGTTGCCTAGATATAGGCCTCTGGAAAGCATAAAGGACTACCAGTATCTACCATAAAATACTTCAAGAAGTGCCTCATCTACTCTCATCTAATAGATAGGTTAGACTAGGTAGATATTTGAAATACATAGCTGACTGATTTATCTCACCTTAATCAGTACAAACATATCTCATACACATTTAATCATTACAAAGGTTTATTTTTTCTTTCTTGTATGTCCTACAATCTGAAGAATTCTTTGTGCAAACTGAAAATTCAGAGGTAAATATCCAGTTTTGTCAACAACATCTATAGATATTGATGTCAGGTAAAATAAAAACAGATTGTAACTATTTCCCTATCTCTTTGGTATCTCCGTGTTATAATAATATATATAATGTTATCAATTGGTATATATTTCCATGAATCTACCCACCATACAATTGCCTAGATTCAATTAACATTGCCCACATATTTTCCTATTGTTAAAGTCTATGTAAAAAGCTCTACTATAATACTACTATGCAAAAAATAAGACAAATTATAAATAAGGTAATATTTTTTATTTCAGAACTTTTTTTTTTCCAAATCATATCTATGTTTTTACTAATGGTTTTATCATATTGTATTCAAATGTCACATTAATCTTAAATAATGAAACAGATGCAATCAAGTCTGCAGGGTCAGTGAGAATGAAGCATCCGCTGCTTCAGAATTGGACCCCTTAGCCTTGTGTTGAAGCTCAATTGTTAGTGTGGTACTAACTTTAAATATCTACATGAAAAATCAACTGGATCTAATTTTAAAAGATAGTCAATTAAATTGCTTACATTTTTCTAACATGTTTTGCTTATATTCATTTTAAACTAACATATATATTTAAGCCATCCTGCCAACTTTTTATTGGTAATTGTCAGAAAGAGCAGGTTTTCTCAAGCTGAAGAAGCAGCAAAGCCTTTGCTGAGATCTACTCAGATGTGCCAGAATAAATTTAAACACGCTCAAGAAATGTCCTTGTTTAGTCCACTCTAAAAGCAAAAGCTATTTTACATAAGAGATAATGCAAAATTAAATTGTAGATGTGTTAAATGGATTTTTTTTTTTAAAGCACTGCTATACAAAAATATAAACATAAAAAGTGAAAATGATTTCACATAGTACAATACAAAAACCATTTAAAAACAATCAAGTTTAAATTTCTCAAATCTTGCATTCTTTGGGTAACATATAATCTCTGAATTTGTGATCAGAAATGTAGCAAATCCGCTAACAAACCTGCAATTATTTTTATTTGTAATGTATTCAACAAAGGAACTTGCAGACTGGGACAGATAATGCAGAAGTTGCTCATTTAAAAAAAAATAAAAAAACTTGAGTTTTAGAACGGTTTTTTAATATACAGTTTTCTATACCTTTTTTTCTCTGTTTGCTTATATATTACATCATTTTGAACTTTTATGTGTCCTCAATAAATAATTGCTTACTATGCTTTACCTTTTTTACCTGTTATAAATTTGTAGTTTGAATAAGACTCCTTTTTGAGAGTCCGATCTAAACTTTTCAGGAAAGAACCAGAAAAATCCTGTTGACACTACACATGGAATCATCCAAAACAAATCATATGTTTTTCAGCTTATACCGTCATAAAATAAGTCTCTATTTTTTTTATATAAATGTGAAAGGGTAATTAGAATTATCTTAATTTTGACAGAATCTCTTTAACTTTCAGTTGTGAGGTAAAACAGGAAGATCTGCCAGGGGAAAAATGTTTAGAGAATATGCCAGACCTCACAGACCTAGCAAACTCGTTTTAGTCATGTAGCAATTAGCAACGGTTCTCCCATTATACAAATTCCACTGAATCAAAAAGATCCCTCCATAAGCTATGAGGACACAGTCCTCTATAATCTTTATGTATACTCTAAGTAAAAGATGTATAATTATTAAAACTGGTTTGTCCCTGCATCCAAAATCTGCAAAAATAACTCTGTCTACTTACTCTCCGTTTACCAAAATTAACACCATAAAGAAGTACTACACAGATCATAAAAATCGTCTGATGCACATTTTTCCTTTTGGCTTCCTCAAACGAACCACCACTCAGGGAATTCAATTTCAATACAAATTTAAATGTTTCCATAAAATACAAATTATCAAAGAATAATTTCTTTACTATTTTTAATGCAATGCAGTAAGACATTTTTACTGTGTCTTTTTTTC